>NW_020853243.1:107559-115115 GCF_000972845.2 Larimichthys crocea
GTATTGAGAAGAGAACATATATGCATGTTGTTTAGAATACACACAGAGACATAGACAGGTTTTAATACATATTTGGTTACGTCCACGGAGACTTACGTCCGTTTTAGACATCCGGGTGGGGGACGTCACGAAGAACTTACGTTCCGGTTTAGACAGTCTGGGCGGACGTAACGAGATCTACGGACAGTTCTTTTAGACAGGCCTGGCGAGGACGTCAAGGAGACTACGTCCAGGTTTTAGACAGGTCGGACTAGGCGTACGTCAGTAGACGTCTGGGACTGCCGATCGACGTACGTCCGGTTTAGACAGCTCGGCGGAGACCGTCACGAGACTACGTCCAGTTTTTAGACAGTCTGCGGTACGTCACGGGACTACGCCAGGTTTTTAACAGTCGCTGCGACGGGGACACGTGTCACGGGGAGACTCACGTCCAGGTTTTCGACAGTCTGCGGAGACGTCACAGAGACACGTCCAGTGTTTTAGACAGTCTGCTAGCCGACGGGGAGGTCAACAGAGATACGATCCAGGTTTATCAGACTAGTCTGCGGGGATTCTCACGAACTACGTCCAGGTTTAGACAGTCTGCGGGGACGTTCAACAGAGACTAGATCCAAGGTTTTTATAGTACAGTCTGCGCTCTGGGACGTCACAGCCAAAAGACTACGTCCAGGTTAGGTTTTTAGACCGCTCTGCTGGGGACGTCATCCAAGAACTACGTCCAGGTTTAGACAGTACGGCCGTGGGATCACGGAGACTTACGTCTCAGGTTTTAGACGTCTGCGAAGTCAAGAGCTAAGTCCAGGGTTTTAGACGATCTGCAGAGGACGTCAACGGAGACTACGTCAGGTTTTTAGACGTTCCTGCGGGGACGTCAAACGGAGCACTACGTCCAGGTTTTAGACAGTCTGTGCAGGACGTCACGGAGACCACGTCCGGTTTTTTAGACAGTCTCGGGGACGGCCTACGCGAACTACGTCCAGGTTTTAGACAGTCTGTGAGAACGTCTACGGACCTGCGTCCAGGTTTTAGACAGTTCTGCGGGGACGGTCACGGAGGACCTACGTCCCAGGTTTTAGCCCGTCCTGTGGGGCGTCACGGAGGACTACGTCCAGTTTTAGACAGTCTGTGGTGGACGGCACGGAGACTACGAACTCCCAGGTTTTAGTCTGCGGAAATCCATGATCATCTGGAGGGCCTGGCCCCCTCAGGTTGGACCCCACTGGTCTTAAACTATTCTAAAGTAATTTGAAAGCAGCTGCAAAACAGGAAGTTGAACCCAGCAGCGGCCGCTGTGTCCCACACATCCCCTGAATCAGACGAGGAATAAAAAACAATGCGTGATGTGGAGAGACCGAGGGGTACTGAAGAAATTAGCTCCTGTCCTCGCTTCACCTCAATTGAAGGAGAGGAAGAATGCGGACCAGATGTGAAGGTAGAGGAGATGAGGAACAGATGTGAAGGACGAGACATGAGGAGATGTGCAGCGAGGGAATGAGGAAGATGTGAAGGACGAGGTGATGAGGACCAGCATGTGAAGGAGAGGATGAGACAAACGATTGGAAGGAGAGAGATGAGACGATTGAAGGAGGAGATGAGGAACAGATGTGAAGGAGGAGGGAGATGAGGAGTTAAGGAGTCTACTACGTCTGAAGCGACGGTGAATTTTGTTACGTGATGCTGTGGTACAACTACAAGTCCAGAGAGGACTTACAAACGCTCCTCTGATATCCTTCCGGATCCTCCCCGGCTCCTGACCCGTGTGTTGATGCAAGGAAAATGTCAAACTGTGACGTCATCTCAGTCCAGGAAGTGTCAGAATATGGATTATTGTCCAGCTGGTCACAGAAGCCGATTGAAGTGTTTTGTTAGCTCTAGGCTCGCTCACCCTCCTGTCCACTCACACACAACATATAGCAAGTTATGGCAAAGATCTCTGAGGAACCAGCAACGGGAACTCTATGAGGACTGCAGACCGCTGTGGCACAGTTCCCAACCAGTTTGCACTCTGTGAACGCAGAGACACAGGCAAAACAAACACAACAATGATCACACGTATGTTCAGCATACAAGGGGTGACGTCCTCGCAGACTGTCTAAAACCTGGACGTAGTCTCTGTGACGTCTCCGCAGACTGTCTAAAACCTGGACGTAGTCTCCGTGACGTCCCCGCAGACTGTCTAAAACCTGTCTCTGTCTCTGTGTGTATTCTAACCTGCCTCTCTGTCTCTGTCTCAGACATTAAAGGTCCTCCGGCTCACCGGTTCTCCTGCGGTCAGAGTCCGTACACCGACAGCAGTGCCTGGGACAGGAAGTTCTGCATCCTGACGGACAGCCAGCTCATCCTGCTCAACAAGGACGATGAGGTCAGAATGTTTTTTTCTGTAGGACAAACTGGGTCTGATGGTTGGACTGGACTGGTCCTGTCCATCTGTGGACACTGGCTGGTTTTGTTCGGGCCGAATGGGACCTGGTGTCAGACATGAATGGTTCTGTGTGATGGTCAGACTGAAGTTCTGTTGGTACTTTCATGATAAGGTTACTCTGTCACAGCGATGAGTCTGGTCCACATAGATCCAACAGACCCTTGAAATCCTTGAAAGTTGTGAATTAGGCCTTTAAGGTTTATGAAAATCATTGGAAGTGCTTGAATTTCTGGATTTGTTCAGGAGTGGCTGTGACTTGTTGAACTCTCAGTGCTGATCAGAGATAAATGATGTCATGGTGGGTCCTTAAATTTAAGGATATTGGGCCTGGAAAAGTCTTTAAAAAGTCCCCCCTCTCCCCCTCAGGCTGCAGGTGAGCCTCAGGAGAGCCCGACAGACTCGTCCAAAGGTCGGAGTCTCCGCCGGACCGTCAGCGTCCCCTCAGAGGGACAGTTCCCAGAATTCCCAGCAGAGGGCGCCGCCATGTTAGGTAAGTACCAGCAGGGGGAGGGAGGGGCATGGTTGCCGTGACAACAACAAAATGTTGATGATGCTGTGTGTGTGTGTGTGTGTGTGTGTGTGTGTGTGTGTGTGTGTGTGTGTGTGTCATGGTTAGTTTGTGTGTTGAAGTCAGAAACCTGCAAATAAGAATTTAGTTTCACTCCATGGAATACTTGGAATATCCTGGAATATCCTGGAGTTTTAATATCCTACAGTTCCCATAGTGCAACAGGACAGTGTCTTCCATTATTTTATTTGTCCTCTTCAGGACGTAGCTGTTTGTCCTCTTCAGGACGTAGCTGTTGGTTTGTCCTCTTCAGGACGTAGCTGTTGGTTTGTCTTCAGGACGTAGCTGTTGGTTTGTCCTCTTCAGGACGTAGCTGTTGGTTTGTCCTCTTTAGGATGTAGCTGTTTGTCCTCTTCAGGACGTAGCTGTTGGTTTGTCCTCTTCAGGACATAGCGTTGGTTTGTCCTCTTAAGGACGTAGCTTTTACTTTGTCCTCTTAAGGACGTAGCTGTTACTTTGTCCTCTTCAGGATGTAGCTGTTTGTCCTCTTCAGGACGTAGCTGTTGGTTTGTCCTCTTCAGGACGTAGCTGTTGGTTTGTCCTCTTAAGGACGTAGCTTTTACTTTGTCCTCTTAAGGACGTAGCTGTTACTTTGTCCTCTTCAGGATGTAGCTGTTTGTCCTCTTCAGGACGTAGCTGTTGGTTTGTCCTCTTCAGGATGTAGCTGTTTGTCCTCTTCAGGACGTAGCTGTTGGTTTGTCCTCTTCAGGACGTAGCTGTTTGTCCTCTTCAGGACGTAGCTGTTGGTTTGTCCTCTTCAGGACGTAGCTGTTTGTCCTCTTCAGGACGTAGCTGTTACTTTGTCCTCTTAAGGACGTAGCTGTTACTTTGTCCTCTTCAGGATGTAGCTGTTTGTCCTCTTCAGGTCGTAGCTGTTGGTTTGTCCTCTTCAGGTCGTAGCTGTTGGTTTGTCCTCTTCAGGACGTGTCAGGTGGATGTTTTCCTTAATGAGGCGTTTGGGTGCAGCCTGTAATGTCCCTGCTCTGTGTGGGAACGTCTCTGAGCAGGGAATGTGTGGAGGACAAAGCATGCAGTGTCCGTCCGTCCATCTGAAGGAGCTGCACTGACCCTGCTGCCCCCGTGGGAGGCCTGCTGAGCTCAGGGGATTCCCACCCAGAGCTGCAGGGGTCCAGAACTGGTTTCACATGTGAGCTCTGGGACCGGACCGGACCGGACCAGGCTGTCAGGACACATAACACTCAGAGTTTTGTCATCGATCGTTATTGGACAGACAGTGTCCCTCCACACACACACACACACACACACACACACACACACACACACTCATTCATTCACTGACCTACTTAAGGTTATTTATATGTTAATCTACCCATTCTGCCCAGACAGGCTCCACCAGTTCAGGCTAGGCCAGGACTGACTTTGTACTGGGATTAAACCAGAATGTAAACCTGGTTCATTTATTCATTTACACTGGTTTAAAACTGGGTTATACTGGGTTTGATGGTAGGTTTATACTGGGTTTGATGGTAGGTTTATACTGGGTTTGATGTTGGGGTTATACTGGGTTTGATGGTAGGTTTATACTGGGTTTGATGGTAGGTTTATACTGGGTTTGATGTTGGGGTTATACTGGGTTTGATGGTAGGTTTATACTGGGTTTGATGGTGGGGGTGTGTGGGTGTGTGTGTGTGTGTGTGGTCTCTGTGTGTGTTACTGGTGTGGGTCGTGGGTGTGTCTGTGTGTCGCTGTGTGTGTGGTGTGTGTGTGTGTGTGTGTGGATGTGTGGGGTGGTGTCCGCGGTGTGTGTGTCGGTGTGTGTGTCGCGGTCCTGTGTGTCTCTGTGTGCGTGTGTGTTCTGTGTTTGTGTGTGTGTCTGTGTCTGTGGTGTGTGTCTGTGCTGTGTGTGGGTCTGTGGGTCTGTGTGTGTGTCGGTGGTGTCTCTGGGCGTGTGTGTGTCTGTGTGTGTGGGTGTCGTCTGTGTGTGTGTGTGTGTGTTGCTCTGTGGTGTCTTCCTGTGTGCGTTGTGGTGTCTGTGTGTGTGTGTCTGTGTGTGTCGTGTGTGTGTGTGCATGTGTGTTGTCGGGTGGGTGTGCTGTGTGGTCTGTGTGGGTGGATGTGTGTCGGTGGTGTGTGTGTGTCTGTGTGGGTTGGGTGTGTGTGTGTGTGGTCTCGAGCTCTTGACGGTCAGTCTGCGCACCCTCACTCTGCCCCCTCTTCGGAAACTTTACCACCGGGCATGCCTGCCCCTTTACCGATCAAGACACCTGAAGACGTCCTGTGAGAGTCACGACCGCCGCCGCACCAGTGCAGGAAGAGGGAGGCGGATGACAGAGGATAAAAAGGGAGGCGGGGACATGTGGGGGAGGACAGAGTAGAGCGACGAAGGGAGGTGGAGGACATGGTGAGGACGAGAAGGGAGGGGAGTACATGGTGGAAAGGACGGACGAAGGAAGTGACGGACAAATGCGGAGAGGCCACAGAAGGGAAGTGGAGAACATGGAGGAGCACATTGGAGGCGGCGGGGCGACGCAGGGGAGGTGGCGCAGCTGCAGGCCTAGAGACAGTTAAGTGAGCCGTGTGTGACACGAGCATTAGACTGTGGGACAGAAATGATATATCAGCTTCTGTCCTCGCCTCATGTGCACCATAAGCGACCG
This sequence comes from Larimichthys crocea, assembly GCF_000972845.2. NCBI lineage: Eukaryota > Metazoa > Chordata > Actinopteri > Sciaenidae > Larimichthys > Larimichthys crocea. The sequence goes on from NW_020853243.1 coordinate 113,168, forward strand.
GGCAAGGCCGACAACAAGACAGAGCGTCCCCCACTCACCCCAGTATAACCCCACCGACAACACCAGCCAACCAGTAAGCAGAGAACCTCCATCAACCCCGTCTAAACCTACCCTCACACCCAGTATACACCGACCCGCAAACCCAGGACCCAAACCTCCATCAACACCAGTAATAACCCACCATCCCACCCGCTAAACCCCAACCGCAAACCGTACACCCCAACCAACCCAGTAGACCCTACCGAAACCCAGGTATAAACCTCCATCACCCCTTCAAAACCCCACACATCACACCACAGTATAAACCTCCCCCTCAAACCCAGTAGAAACCCCCCCCCTCAAAACCCAGATAACCTACCTCAAACCCAGACTAACTCCACATCACACCCGTCTCCCCCCACCATCACACAGTATCAAACCTACAATCACCCCCAGCTCAACCAACAGCACACCCAGTATAAACCTACCAATCAACCCAGTATAACTAAACCATCAACCCAGTATGAACCCAACTCAAACCCAGTATATAACCTACCACAAACCCAGTAGATGAGCTACCATCAACCCCAAGTATAAACCTAACCATCAAACCATATAAACCTAACCATCAAACCCATGTAGAAGCTACCATCAAACCAGGTAACTACGCAGCAAACCGCAGTATAACAACGACAGCAAACCCAGGGAACAACTCAAACCAGAACCCCAAACAGAACCAGAGACCCAACAGGCATAACCCAGAAACAACACACAACCCAGGTATAAACCTGAACCGAGCAAACCCATAGAAACCAGCCAGCAAACCGCAGAGTAACCCCAACAGCAAACCCAGAGTAACCAATACACAAAACCCAGGAGATAACCCCAACAAACCCAGAATGAAAACCGACCAGTCAAACCCAGTATAAACCACGTAGTCAAACCCAGTACATACCCCAACATAAAACCCGTAGAAACACTAACTCAAACCCAGTAGAAACCCCAACATCAATTCCCAGTATAACACGTACGCATCAAAACCCAGTATAAACCTACCAGCAATACCCAGTATGAACCCACACTCAAACCCCGTATAACCTTACCATCAAACCCCGTATAAGCTACCCTCAAACCCAGTATAAACCTTAACCATTGCTAAACCCAGTTATAAACCTACCTATCACACCAGTATGAAGCTACCATCAAACCCAGTAGAATAACCTACCATCAAACCCAGAATAACCCCAACAAGCCATATAGACCAGCAACAGTAACCTAACATAACCCAGTAGATAACCACCCAGTAACTACATCAAACCACAGTATGAACCCAAATCAACCCAGTATCTAAATCCTACCTACATCAACCCCAGTAGAAGCACCAATCAAACCCAGTATGAAGTACCATCAAACCCGTATAAACCTACATCAAAACCTCAGTATGAAACCAACATCAAACCCAGTATGAAAGCTACCATCAACATAACCTACAACCGAGATAAACGAACACCCCAGAAACCCAACGCAAACCCAGTATAAACCTACCATCAAACCAAGTATGAACCAACAACATCAACCCAGTATAAACACCTACAACAGTTCCACACTACCATTACACAGTATGAAACCACCTCAACACACCCAGTATAAAACCTACCATCAAACCATAAAACCTACCATCAACCACCGTATGAACCCGAACATCAAACCAGTATGAGACTACTAACTCAATGAAGTCTAAACCAACAAAACCCATATAAACCTACCATCAAACCAGTAGAAACCGACTAACCGTGAAACATCAACACCCAGTAAAACCCAGACTACTACAAACCCAGTAGAAACCGACCATTCAAAACCCATTATACCACGATCACAACCCATACCGAGAACCTACCAATAAACCCAGATTAAACCTACCATCACAAACCCAGTAATAAACACCAACACAAACCGTATGAACGTACCA
>NW_020853243.1:115145-123688 GCF_000972845.2 Larimichthys crocea
CGTTAACACGTGTTCCCACGTAGTTAACATGAGGCAACACAAGCTAACATGATGGCTAACAGTTAGTTAACACGTAGTTAACCTGAGGCTAACACGTAGCCTAACATGTAGCTAACCTAGCTACACGTAGCTACCACGTAGTTAACACGTCGTTACCACGTAGTTAACATGAGGCTAACACATAGCCTAACATGAGGATAACACGTAGTCAACACGAGTAAAATGAGGCTACACGTAGCTAACAGTAGACTAAAACACGGGCTAAAACACGTAGCTAACTGTAGCATGTCTAACAAGAACAGTGTTGATTGAGGCTTGCTAAGCTGTGTTGGAGACAGAGCGAAAAGGGGCGGGTTATGAAGGATTCAGTCAGTGTCAACGATGAGCTGATGAGTAGTTTATGTTTTAAAATGTTTAAAATGTTTTAAAAATGTTTTTTAAATGTTTTAAACTGTTTTTTAAATGTTTTAAAATGTTTTTAAATGTTTCTGTAACGTTGAGGTCATCACAGTCACAGTTTGATCCTTCAAACACAGTTTACTAGTAATACTTGCATTAAGTACTTTAAACTCTTCCACTCCGGCACAGCTTCACCGTGTCGAACAAACTAACCGGAGAGGACCACCGGATCACCGAGATCACCGGGATCACGGACTCAGGACCTCCGGTCTCCGGTGACAGGATCACCGCGTGCACGCCTTCCGCTCTCGTGCTCTTTAAACACCGTGTTTAAAGTGTTTAAAATCAGAAGAGGGGTGATCCCAAGAAAAGAATGAACGTCCATGAGAGCCGCAGATCCCGCCAGATCCCCGATGTCGTCTGTGAGTAAACACACCGACTGGAGCCAGGTAGGTTTTTTTTTTTTTCACCCAGTCAAGCAAGCAGATTAACGCAACACTTCCGGCTCTGGGCCTTCACAATAAAGAGTCCAACTATGCACCCGAGAGATGCAGATTTATTTTAATATATTATAAATATTACTTATATAGAGATTTATTCAAAAAAGTCAATATAATAAACATCAAGAGTCAATAATAAATATAAAACTCTAAAACTGAAGTCATGTTTGTTTCCAGGCTTTTTATTTTGAAAATGTAGTTTGCCGGATGTGGTGTTTATTGTGGCGGGGCTGACAGGCGGAGCAGGACTGAGGAATGCAGCAGATCACTGAGTGAGTGTGTGTGTGGGTGTGTGTGTGTGTGTGTTGTGTGTCTGTGTGTTTTACTTGTGTGGGTCTGTGGGTGTGCTGTGTGTCGTGTGTGTGTGGTGTGTGTGTGTGTCTGTGTGTGTGTGGTGTGTCCGCGTGTGTGTTCGTTGTGTGTGCGCTGTGTGTTGTGTGTCGTGTGTGCTGTGTTTGTTGTGGTGTCTTGTTGTGTTGTGTCTGTGTGTGCTCTGGTGTCTGTGTGGTCTGTGTGTTGTTTGTCGGTGGTGCTCTGGGCTGTGTGTGTGTCGTGTGTGGGTGTTGTGTGTGTCGTCTGTGTTGTGTTGTGTGTGTGTCGTGCTTGTGTCGTTCCTGTGTGCGTTGTCGGTGTCTGTGTGTGTGTGTCTGTGTGTGTCTTGTGTGTGTGTGCTGTGCTGTGTGTGTTGTCGGTGTGTTGGTGTGCTGTGTGCGTCGTGTGTGTGTGTGGTGTGTGGTCGGTGGTGTGTGTGTGTTGTGTGGGTTGTGGTGTTGTGTGTGTGTGGTCTCGTTAGCTCTTGACGGTCAGTTGCCACACTATCTCTGCACACACTCTTCGAACTTACCGAGCTGCCCTTTACTCATACAAGACACCTGTAAGGACTGTCCTGTGAGGTCACGAGCGCCGCCAGTCACCATGCAGGAAGGTGGAGGACGGAGTGACAGAGGATAAAGAAGGGAGTGGGAGGACATGGTGGGGGATGGACAGAAGTAGAGCGAGGAAGGGGGAAGGTGGAGGACATGGTGAGAGGACAAGAAGGGAAGGGGAGTTACATGGTGGAAAGGACGACGCAGGAAGGACGGACGCGGAGAGCCGAAGGGTGTGGAGGAACATGGAGGGAGGACAATGAGGAAGGGCGAGGGGGGACGAAACGAGTGGAGAGAAGTAGAGGACTAAGAGGACAAAAAGATGAGAGCTGCAGCCTGAGACGGTTAATGAGCCGTGTGTCGACACGGCATATTCAGCTGTGGGACAGAAATTGATATATCAGCTTCTGTCCTAGCCTCATGTGCACCATAAGCGACCGGGCAATGAGCCGACAACAAGACAGAGGTCCACCCATCAAACCAGTATAACCCCACACATACAACACCAGTGCAGACTATACGTCTAAACTACCTTCACACCCAGTATACACCTACCACGCAAACCCAGTGATAACCCAACCCATCAACACCAGTAATAACCACCCACACCCAGTATACCCACATCCAGCTATAACCCCAACAGCAAACCCGTTACACCCCAACCAAACCCAGTAGACCCCATACTCAAACCCAGGATAAACCACCATCACCAGTCAAAACCTACACATCACACCACAGTATATAACCCCCCCAACCATGACCCCCCCCCAACCCAGTATAACCTACTCAAACCCAGTACTCACACACACCTCTCCCCCCACCATCAACCAGATAACCTACAATCAACCCCAGTCAACCAACAGCAACACCCAGTATAAACCTACAGCAACACCCAGTCATAACTACAACACCAAACCAGTATAAACACCATTCAAACCCAGGTTATATAACCTACCACAAACCCAGTATAGACTACAACATCAAACCCCAAGTAATAAACCTAACATCAAACCAATATACACCAAATCAACCCAGTATGAAGCTACCATCAAACCCAGGTACTCCAGCAAACCCAGTATACCACATCAAAACCCAGTATGTACCAACATCCCGTAACCCAACACCAAACCAGTATAAACCTAACCATCAACCTATAAATAACCACAAGTATAACACTCAACCAGAACTACATCAAACCCAGTTACCCATACAGTATAAAACCTACCTCAAACCCAGTATAAACCTTACCATCATAACCCAGTATAAGCTACCCAATAAAACCCGTATAACCTACACATAAAACCCAGATAAACCCAACATACAACCCAGTATAAACTACCATCAAAAACCCAGTATAAAACCTACCATCTAAACCCAGTATCAACCCCTAACCCGTTATACCACAACCCAGGTATAAGCTACCATCAAACCCAGTATAAACCTACACGCAAACCCAGTATAAAACCTACATCAACCCAGTATGGAACCTACCATCAAACCCAGTACCTACTCAAACCATTACCACATCAAAGCCCAGTATAATAGCACAGTTAAACTCCATCAACCCAGTATGAAACCTACCAGTTAACCTACCATCAACCGATGAACCCAATACCAGAAACCTATATAACCCAAGACCAATCAAACCCAGTAGTCATAGAACCCGTTAACCCACAAAACCCAGTCATGAACCAACATCAAACCCAGTATGAAAGCTACCATACAACCCAGTAATAAACCTACCATCAAACGCAGATAAACCTCCCATCAACCAGTTAACCAACATCAAACCCCTAGTGATACCTACCATCAAACCCGTATGAACCCAACATCAAACCCAGGTATAACACTACCATCAAACCCAGTGTTGCGAAACACCAAAAACCGATCCCACACCCGTATAAACCTACCATCAAACCATTATGAACCAACATCACACCTAAATCACACCCAGTATGAACCCGAACATCAAACCATATACAACCACCTAACCTATGAAGGCACAAACCCAAATAAACCACCATCAAACCGTAGTGAAACGCTACCATTCCAACCCAGTATAAAACCTCTCACCCAGTAACCACATAAACCCAGATAAGTCACGTCAGTAAACCTACATAAACCCGTAAACAACCATCCAACCAGTAATGACAACACAACCTGACTACAATCAAACCCAGTATAAGCTACCATCAACCAGTAGAACTACCAACATCAAAACCAAGTAATAACCCAACATAACAAGTTAATCCCATCCCAGTAAAAACCTACCATCAAACCCCAGTATAGAACTCCATACACAAACCACAGATAAACTACATCAACAATGAACACATCAACCCAGTAAACCACACATCAAACCCAGTCTAACTACCACAAACCCATCTGAAGTACCATCAAACCCAGTATAAACCTAACATAAAATCCCAGTATGACCCTACCATCAACCCCAGTTATTAGCTACGTGTTAACTACGTGTTAGCTACGTGTTAGCCTCATGTTAGCTACGTGTTAACTACGTGTTAGCTACGTGTTAGCCTCATGTTAGCTACGTGTTAGCCTCATGTTAACTACGTATTAGCTACGTGTTAACTACGTGTTAGCTATGTGTTAGCCTCATGTTAGCTACGTGTTAACTACGTGTTAGCTACGTGTTAGCCTCATGTTAGCTACGTGTTAGCCTCATGTTAACTACGTGTTAGCTACGTATTAGCTACGTGTTAGCCTCATGTTAACTACGTATTAGCTACGTGTTAGCCTCATGTTAGCTACGTGTTATCTACGTGTTAGCCTCATGTTAGCTACGTGTTAGCTACGTGTTAGCTTGTTTGGGTCAAAAGTAAAACCACATTTTGAAGATGGCTATAAGCTAACAGGTAACTTATATAGCGCCTTTCCAGTCTTCTGACTACGGAAGCCCTAAAGGGTCATACATACAGCAGGAGAACATGGATCATCACATCTCTCTTCAGTGAGCCTGACACAGGCTGAAACAGCTTCATGCCTCGCTGTAGATAACGTACACATTAATCTGAGGAGACGGCGAGCAAAGCTTCAGCTTTATCGGAGGCGCAGTCTGACTGAGCCTGATGTCTAAACTGACTATCTGGATTTCAAACTCACTGACTGTTTGAAATGTGTTGAGACAAAACAAGAGCAAACACAAAATACACTGAAGGCGTCTCCTGCTCATTGCTACACTAACTGATGTTTCCTGCAGAGATTTCATACACTAGACTATGGTTTTGTTTTCTCCAGATCTCAGATTAGTTATTCGTTATCACGGGAAAACGGATGGAATAAAATGTATGTATGTATGACCCTTTAGGGCTTCCGTATCCGACCAATCAAATACAAGATGGTTCAGCCTTCGGGAGTATGACCCGAGGACGCTATGCTACGCAAATGCTATTTAGCTATTTAGCTAAACTACGTCAGTTACTACCCAGTTTGTGAGTTTGTCAGCTGATGGTGGAAACATTTTATTAGAACGTTCATTCTAACACTAGCTAACGCATCTTTTGTTTTCGACACTGACGAGCTAACGCGTAGCTAACGTGACGCTAACACGTAGCACAGGAAAGGGGAAGAGGAAGTTGACCGGGGCTTGCTCAGCTGTGATTGGAGCACATAGTGAAAAGGGGCGGGGCTTATAAAGGGTCAGTCAGTGTATTAGTACTACTTGAGTAATTGTACTTAGTTACTTGTGAGTCCATCCACACCTGCATCAACATGAAGCCTTCAGCTGTCCTCAGATCAAATTAGACGAGCGTCCCAGACGAACATCGTCTGAAGTGGATCCTTAACGGACCGCACCGCTCGGTTCTGTTCTGCAGAACACCTGACTCACCTTTAGAGACTGAACCAGCAGGCATCAGACTGATCATCCAGTCTCGGGGTCAGTCTTTGGTCCAGACTGATCATCCAGTCTCAGAGTCAGTCTTTGGTCCAGACTGATCATCCAGTCTCAGGGTCAGTCTTTGGTCCAGACTGATCATCCAGTCTCAGAGTCAGTCTTTGGTCCAGACTGATCATCCAGTCTCAGTCAGTCTTTGGTCCAGACTGATCATCCAGTCTCGGGGTCAGTCTTTGGTCCAGACTGATCATCCAGTCTCAGGGTCAGTCTTTGACAGCGTCTTCTTCATGGACACGTTGAACTGATTCAGTCTGCAGCTGATGACAGACTGACCTGTCCTCTCTGGCCCCCTCGTGTCCCCTCGTGTCCTCTTAGTTACCAGTGTTGTACAGTTGTGACATCATGTAGGTGAGTTTTAAATAACCTGTGGACAGATCTGTGGACATGTCTTTGTCCCCGTCCGTGTCCTCGTCTTTGTCCTCGTCCGTGTCCTTGTTCGTGTCCTCATAAATGACGTGATGAGTTCATTAAATATTCATGATGAGGAGGCGACTCAAAATAAGAAACATTCTTTAAATATTTGTTATGAAAGATAATTGACTGTCTGTAGTGTGTGTGTCTGTCTGTAGTCTGTCTGTATTGTGTCTGTAGTCTGCCTGTAGTGTGCTTGTAGTGTGCCTGTAGTCTGTCTGTAGTGTGTCTGTCTGTAGTCTGTCTGTAGTGTGTCTGTCTGTAGTGTGCTTGTAGTGTGCCTGTAGTCTGTCTGTAGTGTGTCTGCCTGTAGTGTGTCTGTCTGTAGTCTTGTCTGTAGTGTGTCTGTCTGTAGTGTGCTTGTAGTGTGCCTGTAGTCTGTCTGTAGTGTGTCTGTCTGTAGTCTGCCTGTAGTGTGCTTGTAGTGTGTCTGTAGTGTGCTTGTAGTGTGTCTGTAGTCTGTCTGTAGTGTCTGTCTGTAGTGTGCTTGTAGTGTGTCTGTAGTCTGCCTGTAGTGTGCTTGTAGTGTGTCTGTAGTCTGTCTGTATTGTGTCTGTAGTCTGTTTGTAGTGTCTGTCTGTAGTGTGCTTGTAGTGTGTCTGTATTGTGTCTGTATTGTGTCTGTAGTCTGTCTGTAGTGTGTCTGTAGTCTGTCTGTAGTGTGTCTGTCTGTAGTGTGTCTGTCTGTAGTGTGCTTGTAGTGTGTCTGTAGTGTGCATGTAGTGTGTTTGTAGTCTGTCTGTAGTCTGTCTGTAGTCTGTCTGTAGTGTGCTTGTAGTGTGTCTGTAGTGTGTCTGTAGTCTGTCTGTAGTCTGTCTGTCTGTAGTCTGTTTGTAGTCTGTCTGTATTGTGTCTGTAGTCTGTCTGTAGTGTCTGTCTGTAGTGTGCTTGTAGTGTGTCTGTAGTCTGTTTGTATTGTGTCTGTAGTCTGTCTGTAGTGTGTCTGTAGTGTGTCTGTAGTGTGTCTGTCTGTAGTGTGCTTGTAGTGTGCATGTAGTGTGTCTGTAGTCTGTCTGTAGTGTGTCTGTCTGTAGTGTGCCTGTAGTCTGTCTCTAGTCTGTCTGTAGTGTCTGTGGGCCTCAGGGCGTTGTACTCTCACCTGTCACCTGCGTGCTGCGTGAGGAGCAGACAGACACAAAGCGTCCATTGAGCAGCAGATTACCTGTGCGGGCGTTTCAGGTGTGTCTGTTTATCAATGGAACTACACACATACCCAGCATTCCTCCCTTCTGATGACATCATAGCCTCACATTTATCCTCTCTGCGCCGCCCATGGCGTCACGCTGACTGTGTTTAAGCTCCACCCACATGCATGACAGGTGACTGTGGTCAGAATCAGACAGGTGCAGCCTGTTAGCTGCTGTTAGCTCAGTCTGTTAGTCGGAGCCCCGGGGCAGAGGTGGAGGTTTCCAGGCTCCGGCGCTGATGGAGGACGCTGTCGGACTCTTCGGGCCTTTCTGCTCAGACGTCGATCAACAGACGTTCGAGTCAGTTGCTTAAACTCTGTCTGTAGCTTCTGAGCTCCCGGCTGGTCCTCAGTCTGACGCCGTCTGTGAAGGTCACCTCGGTGTCTCTGTCAGAGGACACCAAACCATTGATTGAGCCTCCTCTCATCAATAACTCGTTAGCAGCAGCAGGAAGACGACGCTCACACATCAGAAACGTGTGAAACGTCTTTAACGAACACGCCACCTGCCTCGTTAGTCCCACAGCACGCGAACGCCTCGTCAGATGTAAACAGAGCTGCTGTCAGATCAGCTGACAGCGACAATAACGCCTCCAAGTGGCCAAAAAGAGATTTATGTAATTATGTAATTTATGTAAGTATTATGTAAGCCCCGCCCCTTTTCTCTGTGCTCCAATCACAGTTGAGAAAGCCTCGGGCAGCTCATCGGTCAACTTCCTCCTTCCCTGTTCTTAGATATGCTACATGCTAGCTCATCTGCTAATGTTAGCGACACATAGCTAACCAACATCAACACAACATTAGCTAGCTAGTTTTCCAGCATTTTGCTAACATGAGCTATCAGATGTAGCTAGCTAGCAATTCTGTTATAACTAGAAGAGTTAGATTAGCCTGCTAACTTAAGCTAGCTAGTTAACTAGCATTTTAGCCTGTTGTAAAATTCTACCTAGCTAGCTGGCTAATTATTGATGTAGATTAGTTAGCTAGTTAGCTTTTGTCTTTGAACCACCTTCAAAATGTGTGACGAGTTAACATGTATTCAACACGTAGCTAACACGTAGCTAACACGTAGCTAACATGTAGCTAACATGAGGCTAACACGTAGCTAACACGTAGCTAACACGTAGCTAACACGTGGCTAACACGTAGCTAACATGAGGCTAACATGAGGCTAACACGTGGCCAACACGTGGCCAACACGTGGCCAACACGTGGCCAACACGTGGCTAACACGTAGCTAACATGCGGCTAACACGTAGCTAACA
>NW_020853243.1:123698-128698 GCF_000972845.2 Larimichthys crocea
ACACGAGGCTAACACGTGGCTAACACGTAGCTAACACGTGGCTAACACGTAGCTAACACGTGGCCAACACGTAGCTAACACGTGGCCAACACGTGGCTAACACGTAGCTAACACGTAGCTAACACGTGGCCAACACGTAGCTAACACGTGGCTAACACGTGGCTAACACGAGGCTAACACGTAGCTAACACGAGGCTAACACGTGGCCAACACGTAGCTAACACGTGGCTAACACGTAGCTAACACGTAGCTAACACGTAGCACAGGTAAGGAGGAAGTTGACAGAGATTTGCTCAGCTGTGATTGGACAGAACGAAAAGGGGCGGGACGTGTGAAACTATAGCTGATACAACCTGCAGGTGACAGCGAGAGAGTTCACTGTAACGTTAACGTGACGTTGGTCTGTAGCTTCTCCATCACACACACACACACACGCACATACATAGACACATACATACACACACACGCACACACACACACGCGCACACACACACGCACATACATAGACACACACACACACACACACACACACACACACACACACACACGCGCACACTCAGCTGAAGCCTCCTGAGTTGTGTCCCACATCAGTCGACTGAGAGGAAACTTACTCAGTAATTATCCTCGGAGAGCAGCGATAAATGTAGCACCGGAGGAAGAGGAGGAGAAGAAGAAGGAGGAGAGAGGGAGGCTGCTGCACACAGAGAGAGAGAGAGGAGCGTCTGCAGAGAGGAGGAGGAAGAGGAGAGAACATTTAGAGCGATTGATTGAATAAATGCGGTAAAACCTCAGAGAGAGAGAGACAGAGAGAGAGAGAGACAGACAGAGAGAGAGACAGAGAGAGAGAGAGAGAGAGAGAGACAGAGAGAGGGAGAGAGAGAGACAGAGAGAGGGGGTTAGAATTACTGCTGAGTGGAAGGAGAGAGGAGGAGGAGGAGGAGGAGGAGAGCAGGCCAGCGATGGGAGAGGAGGCACCGTGAGGAGGAGGAGGAAGAAGGATGCGGCGCTGAGGAGGGAGAGGCAGGTCGGGGGGGACACTGAGTCGAGGATGTTCACGGGACGAAGACAGACGTTTGCGGCTTAACCTCATTGGCTGACAGGTGTCGGCCGCTCGGGCCAATCCCGTCTGACTGTGTGTGTGTGTGTCCTCTCCTCAGATGATGGGGAACAGCTGTGATCGAGGTACCGTCTCTTCCTCTCTGTGTCTTTCTGTCCGTGTCATGTGACCCGCCTGTCATACTCGGCTTCCTGCGGCATGTCGCCTCAACTTTTGTGTCCGCCGTGTCCGGGACCATCCTCCTCCTCCTCCTCCTCCTCCTCCTCCCCCTCATGGTGGTGTTTGGTTGGGGGGGTGACGTGCATGAAAGTTTGCCCGGCTTCCTCGCAGCGCTGCCTGCATGCGTGCAGCGAGCGAGCGCCCTGCAGCTTGAACTTGATCCAGCGCTTTGCTGACTGCTGCTGCATGCTGCGTTCACTGACACTCCGTGTCTTCCTGTTGCAGTCGTGGCACGTCTTGTTTTTCATGGCATTTTAAACATCATGTGGCAGGATGGGATTTGAACTCATCGCTATCGGTGATAAACAGCTGATTGTTCATCTGACTTCATAACACTGTCTGTAAGTGTACGTCATGTGTTCATATCAGGAGGAGTTACAGACATTCATCAACATACATCTGCTTCATGAGACACAAAGTCTTCATGAAGTCAAACTTGATGTCTCAGAGTTTGTGTCCTATCTGTCCCATACTGACACAAAGTCGTTCTTCATGGTCCTCGTCTCATAGAACTAAAATGGCTAACATACTGACGTTCCTCTCAGTTTAAAGTCAAACGTGTCGCAGCTGAAGTGACAGACATTTCCTTCAGGAGGTGGTGGAGACCAAAGCAGAGCTAAAAGAGAGAATACTGGACCATCAGGTGACGGATGGTCATGTAGCTTTGTGTCTGCTGGATGAAGCGTGCTCAGCTGTGTCATCAGTTAATGAAGTTTAAAAAGGTCCAGCAGCTTCAAGTTCAGATGATTTACAGTAGTCGTCCTGACATCTTCTGATTAGATTTAAATGTTGTGAATGAAACCAGGAGATCCTTGTGTTGTTGTTGTTGATGCTGACCTCAGAAGATCCTCGTGGTGTTGGTTGTTGATGCTGACCTCAGGAGATCCTCGTGGTGGTGTTGTTGTTGTTGATGCTGACCTCAGGAGATCCTCGTGGTGTTGTTGTTGGTTGATGCTGACCTCAGAAGATCCTCGTGGTGTTATTGTTTGTTGTTGATGCTGACCTCAGAAGATCCTCGTGGTGGTGTTGTTTGTTGTTGATGCTGACCTCAGAAGATCCTTGTGGTGTTGTTGTTGGTTGATGCTGACCTCAGAAGATCCTCGTGGTGTTGTTGTTGGTTGATGCTGACCTCAGAAGATCCTCGTGGTGGTGTTGTTGGTTGATGCTGACCTCAGAAGATCCTCGCATTGTTGTCGGTGGTTGATGCTGACCTCAGGAGATCCTCATAGTGGTGGTGGTGTTGTTGTTGATGATGCTGACCTCAGGAGATCCTTGTGTTGTTGTTGTTGATGCTGACCTCAGGAGATCCTCATGTTGTTGTTGTTGATGCTGACCTCAGGAGATCCTTGTGTTGTTGTTGTTGATGCTGACCTCAGGAGATCCTTGTGTTGTTGTTGTTGATGCTGACCTCAGGAGATCCTCATGTTGTTGTTGTTGATGCTGACCTCAGGAGATCCTTGTGTTGTTGTTGGTTGTTGATGCTGACCTCAGAAGATCCTTGTGTTGTTGTTGGTTGTTGATGCTGACCTCAGAAGATCCTTGTGGTGTTGTTGGTTGTTGATGCTGACCTCAGAAGATCCTCGTGGTGTTGTTGTTGGTTGATGCTGACCTCAGGAGATCCTCGTGGTGGTGTTGTTTGTTGTTGATGCTGACCTTAAGAGATCCTCGTGGTGTTGTTGTTGGTTGATGCTGACCTCAGGAGATCCTTGTGTTGTTGTCGGTGGTTGATGCTGACCTCAGGAGATCCTCGTGGTGTTGGTTGTTGATGCTGACCTCAGGAAACCCTCGTGGTGGTGTTGTTGATGATGTTGACCTCAGGAGATCCTTGTCTTGTTGTTGTTGTTGATGATGATGATGACCTCAGGAGATCCTTATGGTGTTGTTGGTGGTGGTTGATGCTGACCTCAGAAGACCCTTATGGTGTTGTTGTTGGTTGATGCTGACCTCAGAAGATCCTCGTGGTGTTGTTGTTGGTTGATGCTGACCTCAGAAGATCCTCGTGGTGGTGTTGTTGGTTGATGCTGACCTCAGAAGATCCTCGTAGTGGTGGTGTTGTTTGTTGTTGATGCTGACCTCAGGAGATCCTCGTGGTGTTGTTGTTGGTTGATGCTGACCTCAGGAGATCCTTGTGTTGTTGTCGGTGGTTGATGCTGACCTCAGGAGATCCTCGTGGTGGTGTTGGTGGTTGATGCTGACCTCAGGAGATCCTTGTGTTGTTGTCGGTGGTTGATGCTGACCTCAGGAGATCCTCGTGGTGGTGTTGGTGGTGGTTGATGCTGACCTCAGAAGATCCTCATGGTGGTGTTGTTTGTTGTTGATGCTGACCTCAGAAGATCCTCATGGTGTTGTTTGTTGTTGATGCTGATCTCAGAAGATCCTCGTGGTGGTGGTGTTGTTGTTGTTGTTGTTGATGCTGACCTCAGGAGACCCTCGTGGTGTTGGTTGTTAATGCTGACCTCAGGAGATCCTCATGTTGTTGAGGACGAGGCCTACAACTGGGCTGAACCAGGGCGGCTCATAGTTACCGGAGCTGGTGGAGCTCTGCAGGGCCTACCAGTCCTGAACGCTCATTGGCCGTACATGATATCACATGCTATGATTTGTAGCATTGTCTCCGTGAGTTCCATGATTTTGTCAGTGGCGTGAATTTTCCCATTTGTTGACCCTCCATTGATTCAGCTCGTACACACTGAGGTGTGTGAGGCAGCAGATCTGAGCTCTGATTGGTTCAGATCATCATCGATGGAGGTTTGTCTGAACCGGCTGACATTAAACACCCACCGCCTCCTCCACCTCCTTCACGTGTCTGGATGTCATCACCACGTCCTCCATCTGTCAGAGCTCAGAGGCTGATGCTGATGGTGCTCATGCTCTCTCTCTTTGTCTCTGCAGAAGTGTCTTCAGACCGGTCTCCGAGGAGGAGGAGTATCTCCGGTGTGGGGAGTTCGGAGAAGAGCGTCGCCGTCGACAACCCGAACTCGTCTCCGTTTAAAGTGCCGGTGAGTCTTATAAAAGATCTGCAGCAGACGAAGGTAACACTTTAAAGTTCCTTTACTTTATGAAGTCCACATGAGCGCTCTGCAGCCAATCATCGCACGGCATCCAGAGGTCGGTAACGCTGTGAACCAATCAGAAAGTGACTTTTCATTTCTCTGATTAACGTCTTCATCGAGGCCGACGCTCGATCTGAAATCATCGGACACAAAACAAATGAAACTTGGTGTTTCTATTTTTCAGCGTGAGTTTCAGTCAGACTGATTCAGAAGCTGCTTCAGCCTGAGCTGATGGGTCAGGATCCAACATGTTTGAGCTGATTCTGTTCTTTTTCATGAGACTAAGACTAAGACTAAAGATAAAGACTAACACTAAAGACTAAGACTAAAGACTAACACTAAAGACTAACACTAACACTAAAGACTAACACTAACACTAAAGACTAACACTAAAGACTAAGGCTAAAGACTAAGACTAACACTAAGACTAAAGACTAACGCTAAAGACTAACGCTAAAGACTAAGACTAAAGACTAACACTAAAGACTAAGACTAAAGAATAACACTAAAGACTAAGACTAACACTAATACTAAAGACTAAAACTAAAGACTAACACTAAAGACTAAGACTAAAGACTAACACTAATACTAAAGACTAAAACTAAAGACTAACACTAACACTAAAGACTAACGCTAAAGACTAAGACTAAAGAATAACACTAAAGACTAAG
>NW_020853243.1:133698-157179 GCF_000972845.2 Larimichthys crocea
TTGGGTCTCGACCCGCTTGTGGTTCTGTTTGTTTCCAGGACAACTGTCGGCGGGCGGAGAACCTGCTGCGCCTGTGGATCATCGAAGCCAAAGATCTGCCGCCAAAGAAGAAATATTTTTGCGAGCTGTGTCTGGACGACGTCCTGTACGCCCGGACCACCAGCAAGACTCGCCACGACAGCCTGTTCTGGGGCGAGTACTTCGACTTCGCGGGCCTGCCCGCCATGCACAGCATCACGGTGCACATATACCGTGACGTGGACAAGAAGAAGAAGAAGGACAAGAACAACTATGTAGGCCTGGTCAACATCCCGGTGTCGGGCGTGACGGGCCGGCAGTTCGTGGAGAAGTGGTACCCGGTCAGCACGCCCACCACCAGCAAGGCCAAAGGAGGCGGGCCGTCCATCCGCATCAAGTCGCGCTTCCAGACCATCTCCATCCTGCCCATGGAGCAGTACAAGGAGTTCGCCGAGTTCGTCACCAACAACTACACCATGCTGTGCTCGGTGCTGGAGCCCGTCATCAGCGTCAAGAACAAGGAGGAGATGGCCTGCGCGCTCGTCCACATCCTGCAGAGCACCGGCAGGGCAAAGGTCAGGGCTCGGCCAATCACAGGCCTGCTCCTCTCTGCGCCACCTGTTAGCTTAGCATAACTTCTCTTCCTCTCCTGTAGGACTTCCTGACAGACCTGGTGATGTCAGAGGTGGACCGCTGTGCCGACCACGATGTGCTGATCTTCAGAGAGAACACGCTCGCTACCAAAGCCATCGAGGAGTACCTGAAGCTGGTGGGACAGAAGTACCTGCATGACGCACTCGGTGACACACACACACCTGTACACACACACACACACACACACACTTGTACACACACACACGTGTACACACACACACACACACTTGTACACACACACACACCTGTACACCAGAAACCAGAACTGACCTGACAGACCTGCTGTCATTACAAACATCAGTCACACTGTGATGTACACAAATAACGCCTGTAATCTGTTTATACCTTTTTTTTATATTTATACCTTTGTTATATTTATAATCTTTATTATATTTTATATTTCTTCATCTATTTTCATCTTTGTTATATTTATATCTTTTATATTTATATCTTTATATATTTCTATCTTTGTTATATTTATATCTTTTATATATTATAATCTTTATTATATTTATATCTTTTTCTATTATATCTTTATTATATTTATATCTTTGTTATATTTATATCTTTATTATATTTATAGACGTGTTCAGTCTTTTATTTTTTTTTACTTTTTCACAACTTCACAGACTTTGTGTTAAAGTGTCTGTCTGTCTGCCTCTCACCTGTCTCTGTTTCTCACCTGTCTGTCTGCCTCTCACCTGTCTCTGTTTCTCACCTGTCTGTCTGCCTCTCACCTGTCTCTGTTTTTCACCTGCCTGTCTGCCTCTCACCTGTCTGTCTGCCTCTCACCTGTCTCTGTTTCTCACCTGTCTGTCTGCCTCTCACCTGTCTGTCTGCCTCTCACCTGTCCCTGTTCTCACCTGTCTGTCTGCCTCTCACCTGTCTGTCTGCCTCTCTCAGGTGAGTTCATCAAAGCTCTGTACGAGTCGGATGAGAACTGTGAGGTTGACCCGAGTCGATGTTCTGGAGGTGACCTGGTAGAACATCAGAGTAACCTGAAGATGTGCTGCGAGCTGGCCTTCTGCAAGATCATCAACTCATACTGGTACGAGAGTACACACTGATACTGCAGTACAAGTACTAATACACAGCGCCAGACCATCAGGACTTCATTCATGGATCATACATTCAGTTTGTCCTGAAGCAGCAGGAACCTGATCCTTCCTCCCTCCTCTCCTCTCTCCTCAGCGTGTTTCCTCGGGAGCTGAAGGAAGTGTTTGCGTCGTGGAAGCAGCAGTGTGTCTCTCGTGGACACCAGCAGGACATCAGTAAGCGTCTGATCAGCGCCTCGCTCTTTCTGCGCTTCCTGTGCCCGGCCATCATGTCCCCGTCGCTCTTCAGCCTGATGCAGGAGTATCCTGACGACCGCACGTCACGCACACTCACGCTCATCGCCAAAGTCATCCAGAACCTCGCCAACTTCACCAAGTCAGTACCTGCTGCTGTGCCCTGTGTGTGTGTGTGTGTCCTGTCTCTAAAGCTGCTGCTGTGCCGTGTGCTGTGTGTGTCCTGTCTCTAAAGCTGCTGCTGTGCCCTGTGTGTCCTGTCTCTAAAGCTGCTGCTGTGCCCTGTGTGTCCTGTCTCTAAAGCTGCTGCTGTGCTCTGTGCCCTGTGTGTGTGTGTCCTGTCTCTAAATCTGCTGCTGCGCCCTGTGTGCTGTCTCTAAAGCTGCAGCTGTGCTCTGTGCCCTGTGTGTGTGTGTGTGTGTGTGTGTGTGTCCTGTCTCTAAAGCTGCTGCTGTGCCCTGTGTGTGTGTGTGTCTCCTGTCTCTAAAGCTGCTGCTGTGCCCTGTGGGTGTTGTGTGCCGTCTGCTAAATCTGCGCTGCGCCTGTGTGCTAGTCTCTAAAGCTAGCGTGCTCTGGCTTTCATGTTTGGTGTGTGTTCCTGTCTCAAGCGTGCTGTCCTGGTGTGGGTTTTCTAAAGCTGCTGTGTGTGTGTGTGTGTGTGTGTTTGGGTGTCCCTGGTCTCAAAAGCTGGCTGCTGTGCCCTGTGTGTGTGTGGTGTCTCCTGTCTCTCTAAAGCGGCTGCTGTGCCCTGTGTGTGTGGTGTTGTGTCCTGCTCTAAATCTGCTGCGCTGCGCCCGGTGTGGCTGTCTCTAAAGCTGCAGCGTGGCTTCTGGGTGTTGCTGTCCCCCACGTGTGTGTGTGTGTGTGTGTGTGTGTGTGTGTGTGTGTGTGTGTGTGTGTGTCTCTGTCTAAAGCTGCTGCTGTGCCCTGTGTGCACTGTGTGTGTGTGTCCTGTCTAAAGCTGCTGCTGTGCCCTGTGTGCTGTGTGTGTGTCCTGTCTAAAGCTGCTGCTGTGCCCTGTGTGCTGTGTGTGGTGTCCTGTCTAAAGCTGCTGCTGTGCCCTGTGCGCTGTGTGTGTGTCCTGTCTAAAGCTGCTGCTGTGCCCTGTGTGCACTGTGTGTGTGTGTCCTGTCTAAAGCTGCTGCTGTGCCCTGTGCGCTGTGTGTGGTCCTGTCTAAAGCGCTGCGTGTGCCCTGGTGCACTGTGGGTGTGTGTCCTGTCTCTAAAGCTGCTGCTCCCTGCAGGTTTGGAAACAAGAGGAGGAAACATGGCCTTCATGAACGACTTCCTGGAGCACGAGTGGGCGGGGATGATGCGTTTCCTGTCCGAGATCTCCAACCCGGAGACTCTGTCCAACACGCCGGGCTTCGAGGGCTACATCGACCTCGGCCGCGAGCTGTCCGTCCTGCACGCTCTGCTGTGGGAGGTCGTCTCTCAGCTCGACAAGGTACTGTGTGTGTGTGTGTGTGTGTGTGTGAGTGTGTGTGTGTGTGTGTGTGAGACTGTGTGTGTTGTTAAATGTGCTGATGTAACATGACTGAACATCAATGGTCACTTCCTGTTCATTTAACCACATTAACTCTGCGTGGCTGAACTTCACAGCATGGCCCCCCCCTAACCTCCCCCCTCCGGACCCACCCCGGCTGCGCTGTGTCTCACCTGTCTCACCTGTCGGAGCTCGGCCTCGGTGTCAGCATGGCTGTGCTGTTTGGTTCTGTTCACTTTGAGTTTGTTTCCATTAAGTTTCCCTCATGTCCTTCTCCCCCCTCCCCCTCCTTCTATTCACTTCCTGTCTGGCCGACTCTCTCTGTTGCCACCATCTCGGTTTCGCTCTCCACCACCACATCACACACACACACACACACACACACACACACACACACACACACGGCGACCACAGGGTGAAAATTCCTTCCTGCAGGCCACCGTGGCGAAGCTCGGCCCACTGCCGAGGATTCTGGGAGACATCTCTCGCTGCCTGGCGGCGCCGACGCCGGTCCAGCAGCAGCTGCGCCGTTTCCAGGACAACAGCTCGTCACACAACATCAGCGGGAGCCTATCGTCAGGGTTACAGCGCATCTTTGAGGACCCCGCCGACAGGTAACCAATCAGCTGACAGGATGTGATGTCACAGGATGTAATCAGATTACATCTGAGGCTGTAACTGTGGCGTACGTGTCACTTCCTGCAGCCACAGCGAGGTCCGCAGCCTGCAGTCTCCAGTCAGCGACCTGATGGAGGGTTATGTTCGTGGTCAGCGCCCCCTGCTGGCTCAGCAGCATCCCTCCGCCCACGGCAGCTTCTCTGACCACGAGGAGCGTGACGGCCCGCTGCCTAACGGGCGCAGCATCTCTCTGGTCGACCTGCAGGACGCTCAGAGCCCGCACGCCACCGCGGGGCCGCCGCCACACCACGAGGCCCCGCCCCGCCTCAGCAGGGTGGGTTCCCAGGCCTCCATCGGGCACGCCCCGCCCCCGCTCACCTACCCGCACTCCAACCCTCTCACCCCGCAGCCGGCACCGCATCACGCCAAAGTGGTGTCCAGAGACGGTCAGCCGCAGAGCGCGCCACAGGTGAGGCGGCCGCTCCACCCGTCGCTCAGCCAGCAGCGCAGCCTGCAGCCGCTGTCCTTCCAGAACCCCGTCTACCACCTGAGTAACCCCGCCCACAGCCTGTCCACGCGCTCAGCCCACTCGCTGCGGCACGACTCCAGCTCGGAGAACCTGAGCACGGAGAGCTCGCACAACAGCCACAGCAACTCCGACGACTTTGGCAGCCAGGTGGGGGTCAAAGGTCGCGTGGCGTCCAACAGCAGCCTGGACGAGCTGGGCAGCAGGCGGAGCACGCAGAGCGAGGAGTGCTCCACGCCGCGCCGCCATGTGCCACCCGACCTGCCGCCCGGCGCCGCCACCGCGGTCGCCGTCCCCCGTCAGAGCACGACGGCAGGCACCGCCCACATCGTCAAGGTGGAGCAGCAGAGCAGGGGAGGGGGCGGGGCCAGGACGCCACGCTCCCTCCCTCACAGCGCGTCACTACGCAGCAGCAGCAGCACCAACACGGAGCCCACGCCCACCGCCGCCCACGCCACCCGACAGCAGTCCACCTGCTCCGTGGAGAACGTGGCTCCGCCCACGAGGAGCGCCACCAAGCCGGTACAGCAGGTGAGCATGTGACAGGAAGTGAAGTGTGCCGACGTTTGTTGGTCATGTGACTGCAGGTGTGTGATGATGTCATGGTTTGTGTTCAGGTGGCGTCTCCGGTGGAGGCGGTGGCGATGTCACCGGTGGAGAGGACGGCAGCCTGGGTGCTCAACAACGGACAGTACGAGGAGAAGGAGGAGGAGGGAGGAGAGAGGAGCAGAGAGGAGGGCAGGAACACTGAGAAGGTACGACACACCTGGACAGGTAGAAGAGCTCATTTCACCTCCATGACTGCTGTAAACCTCCCATGTCCTCCTCAGTATGAGTTGGAGATCTCCCGGTTGAAGGAGCGTCTGCGGGTGTCTGGTCGGCGTCTCGAGGAGTACGAGCGGCGCCTCCTGGCTCAGGAGCAGCAGATGCAGAAGCTCCTGCTGGAGTACAAACACCGTCTGGAGGACAGCGAGGAGCGACTGAGGAGACAGCAGGAGGAGAAGGACAGCCAGATGAAGAGCATCATCTGCAGGTACCACAAGCTCCACCTGTCTGAACTACATGCATGGGGCAGAGAAACCAAACGCACCCTGACCAACTACTAACTGTGTGTGTGTGTGTGTGTGTGTGTGTGTGTGTGTGTGTGCGTGTCCTGTGTGTGTGTGTGTGTGTGTGTGTGGTGTGTGTGTGTGTGTGTGTGTTGTGCAGGCGAGGGCAGTGGAGGAGGAGTTAAAAGAGGGATCACGCAGAGATGCAGGCGGTGATTGAAGCCAAACAGAAGATCATCGACGCTCAGGTACACACACACTTCCACACGCACACACACACAGACACACACACACACACACTCACACACACACACTCCACACGCACACACACACACACACACACACACACCACACACTCACACACACACACACTTCCACACGCACACAGACACACACACACACACAGACAGACACACACACACACACACTCTGAGTGAATAATTAATGAGCTGGAGTAACGACAGCAGCTCTTAGGTCAAACGTTTGATGGTCGTCTCATCGTCTCTTCACTGGTTTCAGGTCAGTAATGGAGGTCAAATTAACCAATCAGGCAAGTAGTGACTGAAGCCCCACCCACCCCACCCCCACACATCCCCTCCCCCCCCACGCTGTTTAAAACAAACGGAGCATTAGCACACCTGATCAGCCAATCACAGAGCAGACAGAGTTTGATCAAGGATGAGCAGGTATCTGGTCCTCTGCTGCTCTCTTGCTGTTTTGGTGTGTTGAGCTCTGAGCTGGTTTTATTTCTGTTTGGCTGACCCGACCCGACCTCTGACGACCCCCCCCTCCAGAGCTTCCGGTCCACTTCCTGTCCTAACCTGAGATGAGACGAGCTGTCACCTGTTCAGGTGTTTTAGATCAGAGTTCAGCCGAGCTTCGTTTATTTCATTATTTATTCATTTGATCTGATTATTTTCTACTTTTTAGTATTTTGGCTGTTTTTGTTTTTTTTGGCTGCTACCTTCAAACTGGATGTTCTCTGGATGTTCTCTGGACGTTCTCTGGATGTTCTCTGGACGTTCTTGGGACGTTCTCTGGATGTTCTCTAGACGTTCTCTAGATGTTCTCTGAATGTTCTCTAGACGTTCTCTGGACGTTCTCTGAATGTTCGTCTGATCATCACGTCCTGTTTTATTTTGTAGCTCTCAGTCTGACTTCCTGTCCCGCCCCCTGTCTGTCTCTGTCCAATCAGGAGAAGCGGATCGGCTCCCTGGACGCGGCGAACTCGCGGCTGATGGCGGCGCTGACGCAGGTGAAGGAGCGCTACAGCGCGCCCAACCTCCGCAACGGCCTGTCACCCAGCAACCCCACCAAGCTGTCCATCACTGAGAACGGGGAGTTCAAGAACAGCAGCTGCTGATTGGCTTAGCAGGACACGAGAGGCGGGGCTTAAACTGTTCAACTCCGCCCACCCCCCACCCCCCCTCCCCGTCCAGCTGCAGAGAGAGTTTAACGAGTTTAACGGATTTAACGAGTTTAACGAGAATCTTTAAGAGTGTAAATACTGAAGGTTTGATCTGACCCGTGTACAGTGTGTGTGTGTGTGTGTGTGTGTGTGTGTGTGTGTGTGTGTTACAGAAGCACAGTGAAGAGGAAACAAACCCAAAGAAACTAAAACGCACTCGACTTTTCTAAACAACTTTTTTATTGTTTTTATTTGAATTTTCTGTTTTTGTTGATTTGAAACTTTTTTTTTTTTTACCGAGTTTTTTTTTGTTTGTTTTGTTTTTAATTTATTTTCACGTCGTCCCCGCGTCGTCGTCGTCGATCTACTGAACAGACTCTGTGGGATCAGGGTCAAAGGTCGCCTGTCTGCTGTCATGACCATGTTGAATAAAAGCTGCCTGAAAGTCTGACTCCGCCTCTTTTCTGCCATCGCCATGGAAACAGTTATTATGTTACTGATGTGTGAATCATCAGGATGAAACTGAACATTGTGCAACAGTGACATCTAGTGGATAAAAACTGGTACTGCAGTCTGAATTAAAAACACTGGAGAGTCTCCTCGAGACTCACAGACTGAAGACAGACCGAGACTCACAAATTCAACATAAGTCTCAGTCTGTCTTCAGTCTTAGTCTGTCTTCAGTCTCAGTCTGTCTTCAGTCTGTCTGTCTTCAGTCTCAGTCTGTCTTCTGTCTTCAGTCTGTCTTCAGTCTGTCTTCTGTCTTCAGTCTGTCTTCAGTCTTCAGAGTCAGTGTTTCACGTTTCTGCTCATTTTTAGGTTGGACAGTCTGACGTTACCGTAACATTACTCTGTTGTTGTGTGTGCCTGGTCGCACAAACACAAAAAAGGTATCAAAACGACCGGCTCGTTCGGGAATGGTGAGCTGTGACTTTTCTAACAGTTTCACCGGTTTTGCCAAAAATCACCAAAAACCACGGCAAAGTTTACAATGGGTGTGTATTGGTAGAATGTTCCAGAGCTAGAGTGGAGAGGGAGAGAAACATTTGTCAAAAAATACATTTGCAAACGGCTCTCGTGGCCACAAATGTCACTCTACAGAAATAATTTCTACATAGAAACGTAGGAAAATTCGTGGGCTACGCAGCGATATCACTGCTGAAGCTGTCAGACTTATAGTTTTGGCGGGAGACGCACTGATGCTCCAGGATCACCCACCGACAGCCCCATCTACTCCCATGTAAACTGGAGAGGAGAAATTTCCCAAAGGAGCACGGGGCACCTGTTCTTTCTCTCTCTCCCCAGGTCACATTTTTTAACTTCACACACTGAAATTCAGCATTCACATGGTCGACAAGATGAGGATGCTCACGGTCATTTGGGCTTTTTGATACCACCTACCGTTTGGCATTAGTGTCCACTAGTTGGAGGGGCTTCATTTAGAGATTTTCTGTGTCTCTCAGCAGTCACTCACACACAGACAGAGCACAGCTGCAGTTACAGCTCTGACCTGCAGCTGACCCTGGTTGCTCGGCAACCTCAAGCTGCCTTTGACTGACTTTAAGTCTCTGTGCTGCTGCAGAGTCAGTAATAATGTCTGTCAGACACACTCTACATTTATTTACACAGTTCAGAGATCTGAAACCTGTTCCTGAGGTTTCTTCCACCTTTTTTCCCTGTTAAAGGTTTTTTGTGGGCAAGTTTTTCCTCACTGGAACCGAGGGTCTAAGGACAGAGGGTGTCACTCCCTGTACAGATTGTAAAGCCTCAGAGGAAAATGGACTTTGTGACTTTGGACTGTACAAATAAAACCTGATCTGATCTGATTGTTCCTTTAAATAAGATGACTGATCTGTGATCAGATGATGTCATGATGATGTCAGTCTGTCAGTTGTTCACACTGATCTGTGACCAGACAGACTTCAGACAAGAAGTGGCCTCTGGTTTAAACCTGCATTCTTTCTAACAGCCAGCAGGAGGCGACATAAGTTAACGTCATGTTACATCTGACAGGACTTCTTCTTAGTCTCGGCTGATTTATTGTCTGTAATCAGTTTTTGGTCTCAGTCTTAGTCTTTAGTCTTCTTCCACTGTGATGTTCATGTAGTCAGTGCTGGATGATTCTTCCTGTTTCCACTTTGTGAACGTTAACAACATTTTGACGTGAAACATTAAATGAAGGCTGCATTCCATTCAGGTCAAACAGAGTCAGGCTGCTGCGCTAAATGGAACCGAACTTTAATTGTGAAAAAGGTGTGATGTCACCTGAACGTGTCAGTGACGTCGAGGTCATTTTTCTCTTTATGTGCTTCTAATTATGGAAATATGTGACACACAAATAGTTTTATTTTGAAAACTGGTTGGACTACATCCTGTTTCTGTGCAACATCTCGACACATCAGTGTTTTGATTTAACACTGATTAAACATTCCAGGTAAAAACAGGTCAGGTGAAAGGAAATGGACATGGACTTCCTCTTGTCCAAATATGGTCGCTTCTGGCTCTAAAACACACACACACTCGTGTGTGAGTGAGATGCAAAAATAACAACACATCATTTTTAAGAGTGCATCACAGTTTACAATCAAAAGAACAAAAAGCAGAAACTTTTTCATTTACAGGAGACTACATGATACAACAAAAAATGTTCACACACACACACTCTCTCTCACACACACACACACTCTCTCACACACACACACTCTCACACACTCTCTCTCACACACACACACACTCTCACACACACACTCTCTCTCACACACACTCTCTCTCTCACACACACACTCTCTCTCACACACACAGGAAACATGAATAAATGTACAAACCGTCTTCACACAGATCTGCACATTTACAGAGAGAATAGAAAATGAACAGACGTGTCAGTGTGTACATGTAGAAACACATAAATGTGTGTGTGTGTGTGTATCTCTTGTGTTGTTTCTTTTTTGTAAACACATTCATGACATCCTAAAGTGAGAAACATTCATGCCTGAACCGAACTAAGCATGCAGAGCTAACGGGAGGGAGCTAACGGGAACTAACGGGAGGGAGCTAACGGGAACTAACGGGAAGTAACGGGAGCACATGAAGAAGAAAAGAAACGACCTCATCGACACAGCAACAAGAACAACGCTCTGAGGGTTAGATTTAAAAAGATCACCCATCAACATTCATGATCTTCATATAAAACAGGAGCCTGAAGCGTCAGTGCCGTTGCCATGGTTACCTGCAGGTGAATACACCTTTAGCACAGAGGTTAAACTGTTGACCTGAACTATGATCGACGTGTCACTATGTACAGTCTGAGCTACAGAAGGACGTCGCAGAGGACGACGGGCCCCACGAGGAAGACGCTTCATCACGTCACAGTGTGCGCTTCAAAAAAGACCATTTATGTCACAAAGTCCGAATTTTACAAGATGTTCCTAAACGCAGCGTCTTCTCTCAGATGTTCCATGCTCCGGGTCGGGAGAAGTACGTAACGCTTTACGGCACTAAGTCACACAGCAGCAACTATTTCACTGATTCTGGTGAAACTGGATCATATTTTATGGAGGAAATGTTTTCTGGTTTTCCCTCTGATGTCCTCCGGCTGCTCCGCCTCAACTCTCTGTGATTTACAGAGTTTATGATGGACAGTGAAGTAACCTGCTGACAGCTGTAGCTGCTGTTAGCTCAGTCCGTCAGCTTGGCGGTGAGCTCAGAGCGACGGGTACCCGTCGCTCTGAGCTCACCGCCAAGCTGACGAACTGAGTGTTTGTACCAACAGGCGTTATGGACGACCAGGAAGAAGAAGAGGAGGTAACCAGGCTCAGCAGCTTCTATGGACATGATGGCAGAGGAGAAGAGAGTGAAGAGGACGCTGACGGAGGAAGCTAAGAAGAGAAAAGGAGAGAGTGAGCGAGCAAGAAGCCGCCGGACAAGAGTAAATGTGGGACTGACTTTTAGTGGTTGGTGAGAGCTTGGTGAAATAAAAGGCTGAAAGACAGACGCCGAGCTGGGCTGACTGCTGCTGGACTAGGCAGTGAGATCAGCTGCTGCTGGGTCTGGTTCTGGTTCTGGGCTGACTGCTGCTGGGTCTTGTTGGCTGTTTTTGATCAGACACACTCGAACGTGCCGTCGTTCTTGCGTGAGGCCCGTCACTCGTCTGTTTGGCGAACACCACCCTGATACAGAAGAGTCTGCCATCGGTACACTGAGCATGCCCGGCTGTGTGTCATGCACCTCAAACTTTAATAAAGACAGATAACAAACAGAGTGAGAAAATACATCAATGACACCGCTGCAGCCTTCAAGGATCGCCTCCATCCTTATCCCCACCACCACCACCACCACCCAACCCCAACGGTAAAGTCACATGACAGACAGAAGGAGGGACACTAATGCTCGTGTTGGAAAGCGACAGCTCAAAGAAGAGATTATGTTTGACACAGAAGACAGAGAAGGAAGTTGAACTTTTCTTTGGGGGGTGGAGGTTATATAGATGATGGTGGTTGTAGTTGCCCCCCCGCCCCGCCTCCACTCTCCTGTTGTCAGTCGGCAGGTTGTGGTTTCTACCCCGAGGCGTTGATGTACAGCTGACTCTGCAGGATGTAGTCGATGACCGGCTGACTCAGGTAATCCACAACATGGCCGTCACCGTGCTGCAGGGCCAGTCTGACGGGAGGAAACACACCTGTGAGGACTTCCTGTCTCATGAACTCTACTTCCTGTTGTTGGACACTTTGCTAACTTGATGAGTGGTTTAGAAAACTGCAGGTTTTTTTTTTCCGTGCGCCCTCACGGAGGCTGCGCCCTGGGCGTTGCCCACATCGCCCCTAGCTAAAACCGTATGTATTGGACAGGTGAAGCAGCAGCCTCTGATGGTGCAAAGCTACGTCCTCACCTGCTCTTGGTTGAGCTGACGATGGACATCGGGTGAGTCATCGCATCGTTCACCACGGTGATGTTGTCCTGAAATGAAAACAGATCAGATGGAACACGGAATCCTTCTCTGACCACGTTTCAATGCTCCGCAGGATGTGTCTGCTCTGACCTTGTACTTGCGGAGGATGGAGGAGTGATTCATGATCCTCTCTGTGTCAGCTCCATCACGAGGAACCACCACGATCCCAAAATCCCCGACAATCACCTCCATCTGAAAGCACAGAGAGACGACCTTCAGACGCTGCTCAGGGAATTAAAGGCTCCCGTCACAGTTCTGACCCGGTCAGTCCATCTCATGGACTCTCCGTGATCCGTGGATCTGCTCGCTGAGCTAAAGTTCATTTCTGTGGTGCTTCTGTGTTCAGGTGGAGAGCAACACGTCACCGTCCTGTTAGCAAACAAGCAAGTTAGCTCCTTCTAACCGAGTTAGCATGAGTTGTCCTGACTGGCATTAGTTGGATCAGCTGGAGTCTAACCAGCTAACAGCGTTTACTGACGGCTGAACACTGCTCCATCAGGTCTCCTGCTAACAGCTAGCATTCATATGAGTCTGTTGGCAGAGTAACACTGCATGCGTATCGGTTCTTCTGATAGAGTTCAGAGAAAGCTGCTGATGTGTCCACCTAACACCAAGCACGGAGCGAATCCTCACCTCACGTTACTCGCTCCAGTTTACTCGTGACATCACGTTAAATATAACGTTACCGGTAAACACGGTAAATATGTAAATGCTCTGTGTGTCATGATTGGACGTTGTGTGTGTGTATGTAATCCAATGGTGCAAAAGGTTTTATTCACTCACTGTGTGAACACACCAAAAAGGGGCGGGGCTACAGGGTGGAATTTGTGGCGGGGTTAAATGGTGGATGGGTGGGGGGCGGGGCTACATTGTGCTTACATCACTGTCCTTCCACAGGCCAGGGATGCAGAAGGACTCCAGGAGATCACTGCCACACAGGAGCAAGATGCGTAACTCTACAGACGACAAACAGGCAGGAGGAAAGAGACGTCCTCAGTAAACCAACTCGTTTACTGGATACAAACAGACACCACAGGAAGGAAACCAGAGGACACCGAAGGCACCGAAGAGACGACTCACCGATCTCCTCGTACCTCATCGCGGTCCCCAGGTTAGCATTTTCATCTGACACAGTGACACAGGAAATGAATGTAAATCAGTGCATCATCAGCGTAAAGCTTTAGTTTGTCAAACAGGTGAACGTCATTGTGAGAATATAAAATGTGATCGTTAAAGTTGAAGTGGACAATAATAATCAGATAAATGTTCAGTCTGGCGTCTGATTGGCTGCTGCTCCCGTGTTAACGAGACTCCATACTTCCCGTTATTTTTCAACTTTTTACTTACCGACGAAGGTGAAGCGTTCGATTTGAGGGCGCACGCAGCAGATCTTCCCCAAACTCTCGCTGACCTTCCCCCACAGTTTGACTGAGCAGAGGACAGACAGGTGAGGACAGACAGGTAAGTACAGACAGGTGAGGACAGACAGGTAAGCACAGACAGGTGAGGACAGACAGGTGAGCACAGACAGGTGAGCACAGCACAGATCACATTCATTAACACACAACGTCAGCTCGTGAAGTCTCACTGATGCTCGTTTAACCTGACAGACTGAACATGGGGCAACGTGACTCACTGGCTGTGGGCTTGTGATTCATGTTGTTGTGGTTCTGGTAGATGGGCGGAGTCTGGTTCTGAGGCTGACCAATCACAGGAGTCGTGGATGGCGTGTTGACGTTGGACAGAATACAGCCGGTGACTCTCTGAGGAACAAAAGCATCTTCAACACATCCAGTAATATGAGGGCGGTTTCCATGGTAACACATATTGTTCAGGTCCAGCTGCTGAGCCCGGTTCTGTTCAGTCAGCAGCAGTTATCTCACCTTCATCAGGTCGCGGTGATGCTCCAGCACGCTGCAGGTCGTCTGCCAGGTGTCCTGGTAACACTCCCACGGGTCGACCCTGAACAAACACAGAGCATCACGCCAACGTTTTATTAACGTTTGAGGTGAACCAATAAAGCTGATGAAAGCTGTCTCACCTGATCCAATCAGAGGACTGCACGGCCAGCTGACACATGGTGAGACGATGTTTGCTCGGCACTAAACCCTGCAGACAGACAGATCCAGAGTCAGTCCACAGACAGATAGATCCAGAGTCAGTCCACAGACAGATCCAGAGTCAGTCCACTGACAAACAGATCCAGAGTCAGTCCAAAGACAGACAGATCCAGAGTCAGTCCACTGACAGACAGATCCAGAGTCAGTCCACTGACAAACAGATCCAGAGTCAGTCCACTGACAGACAGATCCAGAGTCAGTCCACTGACAGATCCAGAGTCAGTCCACAGACAGATCCAGAGTCAGTCCACAGACAAACAGATCCAGAGATTCTCTGTCTCTGTTCTCTGTTCTCTGTTCTCTGTTCCCTGTTCTCTGTCTCTGTTCTCTGTTCTCTGTCTCTGTCCTCTGTTCCCTGTTCCCTGTCTCTGTCCTCTGTTCTCTGTCTCTGTCCTCTGTTCCTTGTTCCCTGTCTCTGTCCTCTGTTCTCTGCCTCTGTCCTCTGTTCCCTGTTCCCTGTCTCTGTCCTCTGTTCTCTGTCTCTGTCCTCTGTTCCCTGTTCCCTGTCTCTGTCCTCTGTTCTCTGTCTCTGTCCTCTGTTCTCTGTCCTCTGTTCTCTGTCTCTGTTCCCTGTTCTCTGTCTTCTGTTCCCTGTTCTCTGTCTCTGTTCTCTGTTCTCTGTTCCCTGTTCTCTGTCCTCTGTCCTCTGTTCCCTGTTCCCTGTCTCTGTTCTCTGTTCCCTGTCTCTGTTCCCTGTCTCTGTCTCTGTTCTCTGTTCTCTGTTCTCTGTTCCCTGTCTCTGTTCCCTGTCTCTGTCTCTGTTCCCTGTTCTCTGTTCCCTGTTCCCTGTTCCCTGTCTCTGTTCCCTGTTATCTGTCTCTGTTCCCTGTCCCTGTCTCTGTTCCCTGTCTCTGTTCCCTGTTCTCTGTTCTCTGTTCTCTGTTCCCTGTCTCTGTTCCCTGTCTCTGTCTCTGTTCCCTGTTCTCTGTTCCCTGTTCCCTGTTCCCTGTCTCTGTTCCCTGTTATCTGTCTCTGTTCCCTGTCTCTGTCTCTGTTCCCTGTCTCTGTTCCCTGTTCTCTGTTCTCTGTTCTCTGTTCCCTGTCTCTGTTCCCTGTCTCTGTCTCTGTTCCCTGTTCTCTGTTCCCTGTTCCCTGTTCCCTGTCTCTGTTCCCTGTTATCTGTCTCTGTTCTCTGTCCCTGTCTCTGTTCCCTGTTCTCTGTTCTCTGTTCCCTGTTCTCTGTTCTCTGTCTCTGTCTCTGTTCTCTGTTCCCTGTCTCTGTTCTCTGTTCTCTGTTCCCTGTCTCTGTTCCCTGTTCTCTGTTCTCTGTTCCCTGTCTCTGTTCCCTGTCTCTGTCTCTGTTCCCTGTTCTCTGTTCCCTGTTCCCTGTTCTCTGTTCCCTGTTCTCTGTCCTCTGTTCTCTGTCTCTGTTCCCTGTCTCTGTTCTCTGTTCCCTGTTCTCTGTCTCTGTTCTCTGTTCCCTGTTCCCTGTCTCTGTCCTCTGTTCTCTGTCTCTGTCCTCTGTTCTGTGTTCTCTGTTCTCTGTTCTCTGTCTCTGTTCTCTTTTCTCTGTTCCCTGTTCCCTGTCTCTGTTCTGTGTTCTCTGTCTCTGTCTCTGTTCTCTGTTCCCTGTCTCTGTCTCTGTTCTCTGTTCTCTGTCTCTGTCTCTGTTCTCTGTTCCCTGTCTCTGTCTCTGTTCTCTGTTCCCTGTCTCTGTCTCTGTTCTCTGTTCCCTGTCTCTGTCTCTGTTCCCTGTCTCTGTCTCTGTTCCCTGTTCCCTGTTCTCTGTTCTCTGTTCTGTGTTCTCTGTTCTCTGTTCTCTGTCTCTGTTCTCTTTTCTCTGTTCCCTGTTCCCTGTCTCTGTTCTGTGTTCTCTGTCTCTGTCTCTGTTCTCTGTTCCCTGTCTCTGTCTCTGTTCTCTGTTCCCTGTCTCTGTCTCTGTTCTCTGTTCCCTGTCTCTGTCTCTGTTCTCTGTTCCCTGTCTCTGTCTCTGTTTTCTGTTCCCTGTCTCTGTCTCTGTTCTCTGTTCCCTGTCTCTGTCTCTGTTCTCTGTTCCCTGTCTCTGTCTCTGTTCTCTGTTCCCTGTCTCTGTCTCTGTTCTCTGTTCCCTGTCTCTGTCTCTGTCTCTGTCTCTGTTCTCTGTTCCCTGTCTCTGTTCTCTGTTCCCTGTCTATGTTCTCTGTCCTCTGTCTCTGTTCTCTGTTCTCTGTCCCTGTCTCTGTTCCCTGTTCCCTGTTCCCTGTTCTCTGTTCTCTGTTCCCTGTTCCCTGTTCTCTGTTCTCTGTTCCCTGTCTCTGTCTCTGTTCTCTGTTCCCTGTCTCTGTTCCCTGTCTCTGTCTCTGTTCTCTGTTCTGTGTTCCCTGTTCCCTGTCTCTGTTCTCTGTCCTCTGTTCTCTGTCCCTGTCTCTGTTCCCTGTTCTCTGTTCCCTGTTCCCTGTTCTCTGTTCCCTGTTATCTGTCTCTGTTCCCTGTCTCTGTTCTCTGTTCCCTGTTCTCTGTCTCTGTTCTCTGTTCCCTGTTCCCTGTCTCTGTCCTCTGTTCTCTGTCTCTGTCCTCTGTTCCCTGTTCTCTGTCTCTGTCCTCTGTTCTCTGTTCTCTATCTCTGTCCTCTGTTCCCTGTTCTCTGTCTCTGTCCTCTGTTCCCTGTTCTCTGTCTCTGTTCTCTGTTCCCTGTTCTCTGTTCCCTGTTCTCTGTTCTCTGTTTTCTGTCTCTGTCCTCTGTTCCCTGTCCTTTGTCTCTGTTCTCTGTTCCCTGGTCTCTGTCTCTGTTCCTGTTCTCTGTCTCTGTCCTCTGTTCTCTGTCTCTGTCTCTGTTCCCTGTTCCCTGTTCTCTGTCCTCTGTTCCCTGTTCTCTGTCTCTGTTCTCTGTTCCCTGTCTCTGTTCTCTGTTCTCTGTTCCCTGTTCCCTGTCTCTGTTCTGTGTTCTCTGTTCCCTGTTCTCTGTTCTCTGTTCCCTGTTCCCTGTTCTCTGTTCCCTGTCTCTGTCTCTGTTCTCTGTTCCCTGTCTCTGTCTCTGTTCTCTGTCCTCTGTCCCTGTCTCTGTTCCCTGTTCTCTGTTCCCTGTTCTCTGTTCTCTGTTCCCTGTCTCTGTTCTCTGTTCCCTGTCTCTGTTCCCTGTCTCTGTCTCTGTCTCTGTTCTCTGTTCCCTGTTCCCTGTTCTCTGTTCTCTGTCCTCTGTGTTCCCACAGGCTCAACAGTTAGTAATCAGTCGGTAAACAGTCAGTAAACAGTTGGTAAACAGTTGGTAAACAGTAAACAGTCGGTAAACAGTCAGTAAATAGTTGGTAAACAGTAAACAGTCAGTAAACAGTCGGTAAACAGTTGGTAAACAGTAAACAGTCGGTAAACAGTCGGTAAACAGTCGGTAAACAGTCGGTAAACAGTCAGTAAACAGTAACAGTCGGTAAACAGTTCGTAAACAGTCAGTAAACAGTAACAGTCGGTAAACAGTTGGTAAACAGTTAACAGTCGGTAAACCATGACGAGCACTTACAGGTTTTCCGTACGAGTCGTGCACCGGAGAGATGATTCCTCCGATCACGATGAAGCGACCTGTTTTGTGCAGATACTCTCTGGCTTTCTCTGCAAACACAGACAGGAAACATGAGGACAAAATGTCTGCCAGCTGTCTGCACGTTCATCTGAAGACAAAAATATATATCACACTCATTCCAGACCTTCACAATAAAACACATCATCTATATTTCACTGTCATCTGACGACCTCTCTGGTTTATCTGGTGACCCTCTGAAGGGTCCGACCCCTCAGGTTGGACCCTCTGATGGCTGCTCCGCTTCAGCTCTCTGTGATTTACAGACTTTCCTGATGGACAGTGAAGTAAACAGCTGACAGCTGTAGCCGCTGGCTCTTATTTTGAAAGGCTCCGTCTGCATTCCCACGTAACTTATTCCTAAACAGAGAAAACTATTGAATGGTCTGTTACCGTGACAACAGTGACGCTAACGAGCTCTTTGAGCAGGAACTTGATTAATGAGACTTTTTGTTTGACTTGAGATTTCAGTTTGTTAAATCTGAATCTGAAGCTGACACATTTTATTCACACATATGGAAACCTGAAGACTCGACAAGAGACCTTAGAATATAATGAGAATAACCAAGACTGAACAATCATCCTTTGATTTCATCTGTTTGTTTTGACTTCATGTGAGAAAAACTCAGTCACGGAGACTACGTCTAGGTTTTAGACAGTCTGCGGGGACGTCACGGAGACTACGTCCAGGTTTTAGACAGTCGCGTGACGTCACGGAGACTACGTTCCTAGGTTTTAGACAGTCTGCGGGGACGTCACAGGAGATACTGCGAGGTTAGACAGTGTCTGTCGGGGACTCACAGGATACGATACTAACGGGTTTAGACAGTCTGCGGGGACGTCACGGAGACCGTTCCAGGTTTTATAGCAGTCTGGCGGGGACGTCACGAGACTACGTCCAGGTTTAGACAGTCGGGCGGGGACGTCACAGAAGACTAACGTCTCAGTTTTTAGACAGTCTGCTGCGGGGACGTCACAGAGACTACGTCCAGGTTTTAGACAGTTCGTGCGGGGACGTCACGGAAACTACGTCCAGGTTTTAGACAGTCTGCGGGGACATCACGAGACTACGTCAGGTTTAGACAGTCTGGCGGGGACGTCACAGAGGCTACTCCAGGTTTTAGACAGTCTGGCGGGACGTCACAGAGACTACGTCGAGGTTTTAGACAGTCTGTGGCCGGGGACGTCACGGAGATTCCGTCCTCCGCAGCGTCCTCTTCTTCTCCTTTCCGCTTCTTCTTCCCTCCTCCGTCAGCGTCCGCTTCCCGGTCTCCTTTCCTCTCTTCTCGTCCTCGTCAGCGTCCGCTTCACTGTCTCCTTTCCCTCTTCTTCTCTTGCCGTCTCGTCAGCGGCCTCTTCCCTGTCTCTTTCTCTACTTTCTCGTCCGCTCGTCAAGGTCCTCTGCACTGTCTGCCTTTCCTCTTCTTCCTCGTCCTCCGTTCAGCGCCTCTCTTCCTGTCTCCTTTCCTATCCGTCTTATTCTCGTCCTCCGTCAGCGTCCTTTCCCTGGTCCTTTCCTCTCTTCTCTCTCCGTCAGCGTCCTCTCACTGTCTCCTTTCTCTTCTCTCGTCCTCCTCAGCGTCCTCTTCGCTGCTCCTGTCCCTCTTTCCTCTTCTCTCTCCGCTCCTCAGCGTCCTCTTCCCTGTCTCCTTTCCTCTTCTTCTCGTCCTCCGTCAGCGTCCTCTTCCCTGTCTCCTTTCCTCTTCTTCTCGTCCTCCGTCAGCGTCCTCTTCCGGTCGCCTTCCTCTTCTTCTCGCTCCGTCAGCGTCCTCTTCCCTGCTCTTTTCCTCTTTTTCGTCCTCCTGTCAGCGTCCTCTTCCTGTCTCCTTTCCTCTCGTCTTCCTCGTCCTCCCCCGTCAGCGTCCTCTTCCCTTTCCTTTCCTTCCTCTTCTTCTCGTCCTCCGTCACGTCCTCTTCACGTGCTCCTTTCTCTTCTTCTTCTTCCGTCCTTCGCGTCCTCTTCCCTGTCCTCTTTCCTCTTCTTCTCGTCCTCCGTCAGCGTCCTCTTTCTCGCTGTCCCCTTTCCTCCTCTTTCTTCTCGTCCTCCGTCAGCGTCCTCTTCCCTGTCTCCTTTCCTCTTCTTCTCGTCCTCCGTCAGCGTCCTCTTCGCTGTCTCCTTTCCTCTTTCTCTCTTCCTTCGTCATCTCCTCTTCCCCTGTCTCCTTTCCTCTCGTCTCTCCCGTCGTCAGCGTCCTCGTTCCCAGTATCCTTTCCTCCCTTCTTCTCGTCCTCGCGTCAGTCCTCTTCCCTGCTCCTTTCCCCTCTCTTCTCGTCCTCCGTCAAGTCTCCTCTCACTGTCTCTTTTCCTCTTCTTTCTCGTCCCTCCGTCAGCGTCCTCTTCACTGTCTACTTTCCTCTCTTCTCGTCCTCCGTCAGCGTCCTCTTCCCTGTCTCCTTTCCCTCTCTGCCTCGTCCTCCGTCAGCGTCCTCTTCACTGTCGCCTCTTGTCCTCTTCTTCTCGTCCTCCGTCAGCGTCCTCTTCCTGTCTCCTTTCCTCTTCTTCTCGTCCTCCGTCAGCGTCCTCTTCCCTGTCCTCCTCTTCCTCTTCCTTCTTCTCTGGCCTCCGTCAGCGTCCTCTTCCCTGTCTCCTTCCTCTCTTCTCGTCCTCCGGTCACGTCTCTCACTGTCTCCTTTCCTCTTCTTCTCGTCTCTCGCAGCGTCCTCTTCATGTCTCCTTTCCTCTTCTTTCTCCGTCGTCCTCCGTCAGCGCCATCTTCCGTCTCCTTCCTCTTCTTCTCGTCCTCCTCAGCGTCCCTCGTCACTGTCCTCCTTTCCTCCTCTTCTTCTCGTCCTCCGCAGCGTCCTCTCCCTGTCTCCTTTCCTCTTCTTCTCGTCCTCCGTCAGCGTCCTCTTCCCTGTCTCCTTTCCTCTTCTTCTCGTCCTCCGTCAGCGTCCTCTTCACTGTCTCCTTTCCTCTTCTTCTCGTCCTCCGTCGCGTCCGTCTTCACTGTCTCCTCTTTCCTCGTCTTCTAACGTCCTCCGTCAGCGTCCTCTTCATCCTGTCCCTTTCCTCTCTTCTCGCCTCCGTCAGCGCCTCTTCACTGCTCCTTTCCTCCTCTGTCTTCTCGTCTCCTCAGCGTCCACTCCCTGTCTCCTTTCCTCTTCTTCTCGTCTCCGTCAGCGTCCTCTTCCCTGTCTCCTTTCCTCTTCTTCTCGTCCTCCGTCAGCGTCCTCTTCCCTGTCTCCTCTGCTGACTGCCCGCTCCGGTTCTCCAGCTAACAAACTGAGCTAACATGAGCTAACAGCAGCTATCCTGGATCATGGTGGACCCACATGTGCAGGGTCCGGTCCGGTCCGGCCGGTTCATGTTTCTGAACTGACTTTATGACCGTCCATATCTCATGATGACATCATCAGCGACCATTGTTTGTTGTGTCGTCAACAGCAGCTGGAGTGCGCAGGCAGCAGCACCATCAGCTGGTTCTGGGTGGACGGAGACCGGAATCTCTGGAGGATCCGGATTCATTTGTGGCTGCGCCACACGCCGCGCGACCGGCGGGGCTTCATCACGCACCGTTTCCGTGTTCGACGCGTTTGAAGCGGGCTCAGACTGGGTCGGGTCGGTCCGATGTGTTCACAGTGTGTGTGGTCTGCTGGATTTGTTTGTGTTCGCGCACATCTGCGGGTCTGTCTGCCGGATGTGAGCCGTCGCCCATTTCAGCACCACCCCGGCCGGACAGCGACCGGAACCGGAGCCGAGAGGCTCAGTGTGTCAGGTTGATATTCGTCTCACACACACACACACACACACACACACACACACACACACACACACACACACACACAACCCACACACAACACACACAACACCACACACAGCCTCCTCCACCCTTACCGACATATGGGATGTGTCCCTTGTGATGGGGTTGAAGCTGTGCCGCAGGACAGCAGGATGACGTGGTCTTTGTCTTGTCATGGTTCCGTCGGTCTTCGTCTTGGTCCGGTCCGGTCCGGCCCGGTGCTGTCAGGTTCTTGTGTTACCGGGTCGTCGCTTGTTTTTAGCAGCAGCCGCTGCAGAGAGAAGAGAGAGAGGGGAGGGAGGCGGTGTGTCTGCGGCAGGAAGCGGCGTCAGTCCGTTAAAGAAGACACACACACACACACACCACACACACACACAACACACACAGAGACACACACACACAGACACACCAGACACACACCGCACACCAACACGCACACCCAGACAACACACACAGACACACACACACACACACAACACACACACACACACACACACACACACAACACACCCACACACACATACACGCACACACCACACACACACACACACACACACACACACACACACACACAACAACACACAACCACACACACCACAACACACACCACACACACACACACCAACACACAACAGAGACACACACACCACACACACACATACGCACACCACACACACACACACACAGACACACACCACAGCACAACACACCGCACACACACAGACACACACACACACACACACACACAGACACAACACACACCACCACACACACACCACAACCACACAACACACACCACACACACACAGACACACACAACACACCACACACATACCGCACACACACACACACACACACACACAGACAAACACCACACACACACACACAAACACACACACACACACACACACACACACACACATACGCACACACACACACACACACACACACAGACACACACAGACAACACACACACACATACCACACACACAACACAACACACACCTCCTCCTTCACTGTTGTTTTTTTTATTTTTTGAAACACAAACTATGAAATAACACTATTCACGTGTCTCCATGATGAACAACACATCAGCTGGGTTTAGGTCATGTGATGTAGGTGGAGGTCAGGTCATGTGATGTAGGTGGAGTCAGGTCATGTGATGCAGGTGGAGGTCAGGCAGGTGAGCAGGGGAGGGTCAGGATCATGTACTGTGAGGTCAGGTCATGTGATGCAGGTGGAGGTCAGGTCATGTGATGTAGGTGGAGTTCAGGTCATGTGACTGTGGAGGTCAGGTCATGTGATGCAGGTGGAGGTCAGGTCATGTGATGCAGGTGGAGGTCAGGTCATGTGATTGCGGTGGAGGTCAGGTCATGACTGTGGAGGTCGGTCATGTGGATGCAGGGGGGGTCAGGTCATGTGATGCAGGTGGAGGTCGGTCATGGACTGTGGATGTCGGTCGTGATGCAGGTGGAGGTCAGGTCATGTGATGCAGGTGGAGGTCAGGTCATGTGATGTAGGTGGAGTTCAGGTCATGTGACTGTGGAGGTCAGGTCATGTGATGCAGGTGGAGGTCAGGTCCATGTGATGTAGGTAGAGGTCGGTCATGTGATGATGCAGGTGGGAGGCAGGTCATGTGATGCAGGTGGAGGTCAGGTCATGTGATGCAGGTGGAGGTCAGGTCATGTGATGTAGGTGGAGGTCAGGTCATGTGATGCAGGTGGAGGTCAGGTCATGTGATGCAGGTGGAGGTCAGGTCATGTGACTGGTGGAGGTCAGGTCATGTGATGCGGTGGAGGTCAGGTCATGTGATGCAGGTGGAGGTCAGTCATGTGATGTAGGTGGAGTTCAGGTCAATGTGTGTGGAGGTCAGGTCATGTGATGCAGGTGGAGGTCAGGTCATGTGACTGTGGAGGTCAGGTCATGTGATGCAGGTGGAGGTCAGGTCATGTGATGCAGGTGGAGGTCAGGTCATGTGATGTAGGTGGAGTTCAGGTCATGTGTGTGGAGGTCAGGTCATGTGATGCAGGTGGAGGTCAGGTCATGTGATGTGGTGAGAGGGTGGTCATGTGATTCAGGGGAGCAGGTATGTGATGCAGGTGGAGGTGCAGGTCATGTGGATCGCAGGTGGGGAGGTC
>NW_020853243.1:157189-184778 GCF_000972845.2 Larimichthys crocea
GACCGCCACCTGCAAAAAAAAAATTTCACTGACCTGACCTCCACCTGCACCACATGACCTGACCTCCACGCATCACATGACCTGACTCCCTGAATCACATACCACCTCTCACAATACTGACCTGACTCCACCGCATCACATCATACCGACCTCCCAGTCACATGAGCCTGAACTCCACCTACACACAGACTGACCTCGCACCTGCATCACAATGACGCTGAACTCCACCTGGCAGCACATGACCTGTACCTCCACAGTCACATGACTGACCTCCACTGCATCAATGACCTGACCTCACACGTCAACATGACCTGAAACTCCACCTACATCACATGACTGACCTCCACCTGCATCAATGACCTGACCTGCCACAAACTGCATCACAGACCTGCACCTCCACCAGTCGAATACCGGACTCCACCTGCATCACATTGACCTGACCTCCACCTGCATCCACATGACCTGACCTCCACCTCACTAGTCACTATACAGGACCTGACCTCCACCTGCATCACATGACCTGACCTCACCTGCATCACAGACCTGACCTCCACCTACATCACATGACCGACTCTGACCATCCATCCGCTCTCACTGCATCATGACCTGACTCAACAGTCAATGACCTGAACTCCACCTACATCACATGACCTGACCTCCACCTGCCATCACATGACACGGAACTCCCACCTGCATCACAAGACCTACCATCCACAGGTCCACGACTGCACCGCCATCACATGCTGATCACATGACTACCCCTCATCCACATGACCTGACCTCCACAGTCACTGACCTGACCTCGCACACGCATCACATGACCTGACCTCCACCTGCATCACATGGACCTGAACTCCACCTGCTCACATGACCTGACCCCACAGTTTCACATGTACCTGAACTCCACCACCATCACATGAACTGACCCCTGCATCACCTGCCTATCAAGTCATGACCTCCTGACCTCCCACTGCTCACCATGCACTGACCTCCACCTGCATCACATGACCTGACTCCACCTGACCAATCCGACCTGCCAACTCATCACGACCTGCCCCACCTACATCACATGACGCTAAACCCAGCTGATGTTGTTTGTTCATCATGAGGACACGTTGAATAGTGTTATTCATAGTTTTGTGTTCAAAAAATAAAAAGAAAACGACTGAAGGGGGAGGAGGTGTGTGTTGTGTGTGTGTCGTATGTGTGGTGTGTGTGTCTGTTGTGTGTCTGTGTGGTGTGTGTGTGTGTGTGTGGCGTATGTGTGTGTGTGTGTGTGTGTGGTGTGTGTCTGTGTGTGTGTGTGTGGTGTGTGTGTCTGTGTGGTGTGTGTGTGGTGTGTGTGCGTATGTGTTGGTGGTGTGTTTGGGTGTCTGTGTGTGTGTGTGTGTGTGTGTGGTGTGGGTGTGTCTGTGTGTGTGTTTGTGTGTCTGTGTGTGTGTGTGTGTGTGTGGTGTCTGTGTGTGTGCGTGTGGTGTGTGGAGTGTGTCTGTGTGTGTCTGTGTGTGTGTGGTGCGTATGTGGTGTTGTGTGGTGTGTGTGTCTCGTTGTGTGTGTGTGTGTGTGTGGTGTGGGTGTGTTGTCGGTGTGTGTGTGTGTGTGTGGTGTGTGTGTGTGTGTGTGTGTGTGTGTGGTGTGTGTTGTGTGTGTGTGTGTTGTGTGCTATGTGTGTGGTGGGTGTTGTGTGTGTGTGTGTGTGTGTGTGTTGTTGTGTGGGTGTGTGTGTGTCTGTGTGTGTGTCTGGTGTGTGCGTGTGTGTGTGCGTGTGTGTGTCTGTGTGTGTCTGTGGTGTGTGTGTCCTGTGTGTGGGTGTGTGTGTGTGTGTGTGTGTGTGTGTGTGTCTCTTTAACGGACTGACGCCGCGTCCTGCGCAGACACACCGCCCTCCCTCCCTCTCTCTCTCTCTCTCTGCAGCGGCTGCCTGCTACAACAAGCGAGGGCGACCCGGTAACACAGAACCTGACAGCACCGGCCGGACCGGACCGGACCACGACGAAGACCGACAGGAACCTGACAGAGACAAAGACCCACGTCATCCTGCTGTCCTGCGGCAGCTTCCAACCACATCACAAGGGACACATCCATGTTCGGTAAGGGTGGAGGAGCTGTGTGTGGTGTGTGTGGTGTTTGTGTGTGTGTGGTGTGTGTGTGTGTGTGTGGTGGTGTGTTGTGTGTGTGTGTGTGGTGTGTGTGGTGAGACGAATATCAACCTGACACACCTGAGCCTCTTCGGCTCGGTTCCGGTCGCTGTGCCGGCGGGGTGGTGCTGAAAGGGCGACGGCTCCACATCCGGCAGAATGGGACGCGAACACAACAAATCCAGCAGACCCACACACTGTGAACACATCGACCGACCCGACCCATCTGAGCCCGCTTCAACGCGTCGAACACGGAAACGGTGCGTGATGAAGCCCCGCAGGCCTCGCGCGGCGTGTGGCGCAGCCACAAATGAATCCGGATCCTCCAGAGGATCCGGTTCCGTCCCACACAGAACCAGCTGATGGTGCTGCTGCCTGCGTCACTCCAGCTGCTGTGACGACACACCAAACAATGGTCAGCTGATGAGTCATCATGAGATATGGACGGTCAAAAGTAAGGTTCAGAACATGAACCGGACCGGACCGGACCGGACCCTGCACATGTGGGTCCCCACCTGATCCAGGATGCTGCTGTTAGCTCATGTTAGCTCAGTTTGTTAGCTGGAGAACCGGAGCGGGCAGTCAGCAGAGGAGACAGGGAAGAGGACGCTGACGGAGGACGAGAAGAAGAGGAAAGGACGGGGAAGAGACCTGACGGAGGACGAGAAGAAAGGAAAGGGACGGAAAGACCTGACGGAGGACAGAAAAGAGAAATGAGACAGAAGAGGACTGACGGAGGACGGAAGAGAGGAAGGAGACAGTGAAAGACCTGACGGAGGACGAGAAGAAGAGGAAAGGAGACTGAGAGGACGCTACGGAGGAAACGAAAGAGGAAAGGAGACAGAGAGGACGCGGACGGAGGGGGAAAAACGGGAAAGAAGAGAGGAAAGAGACAGTGAAAGACGCTGACGGAGGACGAGAAGAAGAGGAAAGGAGACAGGGAAGAGGACGCTGACGGAGGACGAGAAGAAGAGGAAAGGAGACAGTGAAGAGGACGCTGACGGAGGACGAGAAGGAGAGGAAAGGAGACAGTGAAGAGGACGCTGACGGAGGACGAGAAAAGAGGAAAGGAGACAGGAAGAGGACGCTATAGGAGACGAAAGAAGAAGGGAAGAGACAGTGAAGAGGACGCTGACGGAGGACGAGAAAAGAGGAAGGAGACAGGTGAAGAGGACGCTGACGGAGGACGAGAAGAAGAGGAAAGGAGACAGGCAGAGCGGACGCTGACGGAGACGAGAAGAGAGGAAAGGAGACAGGGAAGGGACGCTGAACGGAGGAGAGAAGAAGAGGAAAGGAGACAGGAGAGGGAAGCTGAGAGGACGATAAGAAGAGGAAAGGATACAGGAAGAGGACGCGGACGGAGGACGAGAAGAAGAAAGGAGACAGGAAGAGGACGCGACGGAGGACGAGAAGAAGAGGAAAGGAGACAGTGAAGAGGACGCTGACGGAGGACGAGAAG
The DNA here is from genome assembly GCF_000972845.2 of Larimichthys crocea. NCBI lineage: Eukaryota > Metazoa > Chordata > Actinopteri > Sciaenidae > Larimichthys > Larimichthys crocea. The sequence goes on from NW_020853243.1 coordinate 160,787, forward strand.
AGGAGGAAAGGAGACAGTGAAGAGGACGCTGACGGAGGACGAGAAGAAGAGGAAAGGAGACAGGGAAGAGGACGCTGACGGAGGACGAGAAGAAGAGGAAAGGAACGGGAAGAGGACGCTGACGAGGAAGAGAAGAAGAGGAAAAGGGAACGCGAAGAGGCGCTGACGGAGGACGAGAAGAAGAGGAAAGGAGACAGTGAAGAGGACGCTGACGGAGGACGAGAAGAAGAGGAAAGGAGACAGCGAAGAGGACGCTGACGGAGGACGAGAAGAAGAGGAAATGGAACAGGAGAGGACGCGGAGGAGAGAAAGAGGAAAGGAGACATGAAGGACGGACGGAGGACGAGAAAAGAGGAAAGGAGACGGGGAAGAGGACGCTGACGGAGGAGAGAAAGAGAGGAAGGAGACAGGAAAGGACGCTGACGGAGGACGAGAAAAAGGAAAAGGAGACAGGGAAGAGGACGCTGACGGAGGACGAGAAGAAGAGGAAAGGAGACAGGGAAGAGGACGCTGACGGAGGACGAGAAGAAGAGGAAAGGAGACCAGGAAGAGGACGCTGACGGAGGACGAGAAGAAGAGGAAAGGAGACAGGGAAGAGGACGCTGACGGAGGACGAGAAGAAGAGGAAAGGAGACAGCGAAGAGGACGCTGACGGAGGACGAGAAGAAGAGGAAAGGAGACAGTGAAGAGGACGCTGACGGAGGAAGAGAAGAAGAGGAAAGGAGACAGGGAAGAGGACGCTGACGGAGGACGAGAAGAAGAGGAAAGGAGACAGGGAAGAGGACGCTGACGGAGGACGAGAAGAAGAGGAAAGGAGACAGGGAAGAGGACGCTGACGGAGGACGAGAAGAAGAGGAAAGGAGACAGGGAAGAGGACGCTGACGGAGGAAGAGAAGAAAGAGGAAGGAGACAGTGAAGGACTCTGACGGAGGACGAGAAAGAAGAGGGAAGGAGACAGGGAAGAGGACGCTGACGGAGGACGGAAGAAGAGGAAAGGAGACAGGGAAGAGGACGCTGACGGAGGACGAGAAGTCTCCGGACGTCCCCGCAGACTGTCTAAACCTCGACGAAGTCTCCGGTGACGTCCCCCGCAGACGGTCTAAAACCTGACGTAGCCTCTGTGGACGTCCCCCGCAACGGTCTAAAACCTGACGTAGTCTCCGTGTGGTCCCGCAGACTGTCTAAAACCTGGACGTAGTCTCGTGACGTCCCCGCAGACGTCTAAAACCTGGACGTAGTCCTGTGACGTCCCCGCAGACTGTCTAAAACCTGGACGTAGTCTCTGTGACGCCCCCAGCAGACTGTCTAAAACTGGACGTAGTCTCTGTGACGTCCCCGCAGACTGTCTAAACCTGGACGTAGTCTCGTGTACGTCCCCGCAGACGTCTAAAACCGGACGTAGTCTCTGTGAAGTCCCGCAGGATGGTCCTAAAACCTGGATGTATCTCTGTGACGTCCCCGCAGACTGTCTAAAACCTAGAACGTAGATCCCTCCCCTCCTCCCCCCTCCCTCCCCTCCCTGGGTCAGACAGGAACAACATGGCGCCGGTGGTATCGTTAGCTTCGGGTCCGGTCGGTGTGTGAGCGGCAGCGATCCGTCAGGATGAACCTGTGCAGCCAGTATCTACGGTAAGCTCGGCGCGGGGTCACCTGCGCGTGCACAGTGCTGTACAGGTGAGGTCAGAGAGGCGCGTGAAGCCGACAGGTGACATGTTTTGTTGGGTTGCTAATGCTAACGTTAGCTGTTAGCTCCACACGTCAACAGACGTCGATGCTAACACGCTAACACACACAGGTACACACAGGTACACACAGGTACACACACAGGTGGACTCAGTGTGTGTATTTCTTGTGTGTTTCCCGCCCTGTGTGTGTGTGTGTTTACCCGCCACACACACACACACACTGTGTTGTTGCTAGCGTTAGCTCGCTAGTCTGTCTGCGTATCTCAGTTAGCATCAGTTAGCATCAGCTGCTCCGTGTTTAACTGGACCTGCTCGGTACCGGCAGCCTGCTCCGTGTCTAACGGGCTCGGCTCGGTACCGGCTCCGCCTCCTCAGCGGCCGGTACCGCCACTCTGACCCGTCCAAACACTGACTGTTAGCAGCGGGCTATGTTAGCTAACTGACGGCTCTGCCGAACCGAGCCTGGCTGAGTGTTTGGGTCACAGTCCGGATCCAGACTGACAGTCTGAGCCGACACCTGCCCCGAACCGCCAGGTCCACAGCTGACCCGAACCGCCAGGTCCACAGCTGACCCGAACCACTGAACGCGTTAGCTTAGCATCAGTGAGGCTAGCTGTTAGCATGCTGTCTGTCATCAGGAAGTGCTACATGTTAGCATGATGCTAACGTGCGTCTCTAACCTGTCTGTCTCTCTCTCTCTCTCTCTCTGTCTCTCTCTCTGTCTCTGTGTCTCTCTCTGTCTCTGTCTCTCTGTCTCTCTCTCTGTCTCTCTCTCTGTCTCTCTAACCTGTCTCTCTCTCTCTCTCTCTGTCTCTCTCTCTGTCTCTCTCTCTGTCTCTGTCTCTCTAACCTGTCTCTCTCTCTGTGTTTACAGACAGGCAGAGGCCCTGAAGGCTGACATGACAGGTATGTCTGCACCAACACCTCAAACACCTGGTCCGGTCCGTACCTGGTCCGGTCCGTACCTGGTCCGGTCCGTACCTGCAGTCACACAGCGTTAAACAGTGACACACTGACTCAGTCATAAAGTTTGAGCTGTGGGAGAGAGCGAAGACAAAAGATCCAAAGTTTGGGATCGTTGTTCTGTTTGAACTCATCTGTCACAACAACAACATTAACAACGACAACAACAATAATAATACTAACAACAACAACAACACTAACAACAACAACAATAACAACGACAACAACAATACTAACAACAACAACGACAATAATAATACTAACAACAACGACAACAACACTAATAACAACAACAATAACAACGACAACAACAATAATAATACTAACAACAACAACACTAACAACAACAACAATAACAACGACAACAACAATACTAACAACAACAATACTAACAACAACAACAACAATACTAACAACAACAATACTAACAACAACAATACTAACAACAACAACAACAATGCTAACACTAAGGCAGCATGATAGAGCTGCTGGTCTTCACTCCTCATTTGAACAAGCTGTGGAGACACACAGACAGAGACACAAACACACACACACACACACAGAGACACACAGACAGAGACACAAACACACACACACACACACAGAGACACACAGACAGAGACACAAACACACACACACACACAGACAGAGACACACACACAGACAGAGACACAAACACACACACACACACACATAGACAGAGACAAACACACACAGACAGACACACACACACACACACACACAGAGACACACACACACACAGAGACACACACAGACAGACACAGAGACACACACACACAGAGACACAGACAGAGAGACACACACACACACAGACACACACAGAGAGACACACACACACACAGAGACACAGACAGACAGAGACACACACACACAGACAGAGACACACACACACAGACAGACACACACACACACACAGAGAGACACACACACACACAGAGAGAGACACAGACACACACACAGAGACACACACACACACAGAGAGACACAGACACACACACAGAGAGAGACACACAGACACACACACACAGACAGACACACACACACACACAGAGAGACACAGACACACACACAGAGACACACACACACACACAGAGACACAGACACACACACAGAGACACAGACAGAGACACACACACACACAGACAGACACACACACACACACACACAGACAGAGACACACAGACACACACACACAGAGAGACACACACACACACACAGAGAGACACACACACACAGAGAGAGAGACACAGACACACACACAGAGACACACACACACACAGAGAGACACAGACACACACACAGAGACACAGACAGAGACACACACACACACAGACAGACACACACACACACACAGACAGAGACACACAGACACACACACACAGACAGAGACACACAGACACACACACACAGACAGACACACACACACACAGAGAGAGACACAGACACACACACACACACACAGACAGAGACATACACAGACACACACAGACAGAGACACACACAGACAGACAGAGAGACACACACACACACACAGACAGAGACACAGACACACACACACACAGACAGACAGAGACATACAGAGACACACACAGACAGAGACACACACAGACAGACAGAGACATACACAGACACACACAGACAGAGACACACACAGACAGACAGAGAGACACACACACACTGGTCCTCGAGTAATCCCAGCTGGCTACTTCGCCCCCATCGTTGCCATGGCAACTGCCGTGACAGGCTTCGCAGCCTCTGACCGACCCGCACACTGAACAGCTGACTGATCACTCATGTTGTTCCTTTAACAGTCTCACCGCACAGACACAAAGTTCTCAGCTGGTTCTGATACATGGACCATCAGTGAGACTCAGGTTCTGCTCACATGATTCAGTCAGAGCAGAACAATCATGGATCCTGTGTGTGTGTGTGTGTGTGTGTGTGTGTGTGTGTGTGTGTGTGTGTGTGTGTGTGTGTGTGTCTGTGTGTCTGTGTGTCTGTGTGTCTGTGTGTCTGTGTGTCTGTGTGTCAGACTCCAAGCTGGGGGCAGCAGAGGTGTGGACGTCCCGGCAGGCTCTGCAGGACTTGTATCAGAAGATGTTGGTGACTGACCTGGAGTACGCCCTCGACAAGAAGGTGGAGCAAGACCTGTAAGCTCCGCCCACACACCACAGCACCTCCATCACTGTCAGAGACAGGTGTAGATTCAGTCATGATGTGTGTGTGCAGGTGGAATCATGCCTTTAAGAACCAGATCACCACGCTGCAGAGCCAGGCCAAGAACCGAGCCAACCCCAACCGCAGCGAGGTCCAGGCCAACCTGTCGCTGTTCCTGGAGGCGGCCAGTGGATTCTACACCCAGGTGAGATTCAGGTGGTGTCAGGGTGGAGCAGCAGAGGCTCAGAGCTCAGAGGGTTCTGGTCCGTCATGTTAAACTGTGTGTGCTGTCTCAGTTACTGCAGGAGCTGTGCACCGTGTTCAACGTGGACCTGCCCTGCCGGGTCAAGTCGTCCCAGCTCGGCATCATCAGCAATAAACAAATCAGAACCAGCGCCATCGTCACCCCTCAGCCCAGCTCCTGCTCCTACATCTGCCAGCACTGCCTCGTCCACCTCGGGGACATCGGTGAGAAAATCCACCCGTGTGTTGTTTATCGCGTGTCCGTGATGTCCGAGTGTTCACAGCTGATCTGATCCATGTTTCTGTCTCTCAGCACGGTACCGGAACCAGACCAGCCAGGCCGAGTCGTACTACAGACACGCTGCTCAGCTGGTCCCATCAAACGGTGAGTGCAGACTCAGGCTAGCAGTTTCCATTGACTTCCAGTCACTGTGCTAAGCTTGGGCGGCCATGTTTGTAGTCCTCTCTGACGCTCGTGTGTCCTGCAGGTCAGCCGTACAATCAGCTCGCCATCCTGGCCTCTTCTAAAGGAGACCACCTCACCACCATCTTCTACTACTGCCGCAGCATCGCTGTCAAGTTCCCCTTCCCAGCAGCCTCCACCAACCTGCAGAAGGCGCTGTCCAAGGCTCTGGAGAGGTAACACCACCTCCTCCACCTCCACCCGTCTGTGTGTCACTGTGTTTGAATGAGTCCCTCATAGTGACTCAGGTGTTTGACGTCCTCTCTGTGTTCCTGCAGCCGCGACGAGGTGAAAACCAAGTGGAGTGTGTCCGATTTCATCCGAGCGTTCATCAAGTTTCACGGGCACGTCTACCTGAGCAAGAGCCTGGACAAGCTGGACGTCCTCAGGGAGAGACTGGAGGAGCAGTTTCAGGTGAGAGGAGGACACTGAACGGTGGACTGTCTTTAAGGACGTGCTTTGAAGAGCTCACAGTGTGTGTGTGTGTGTGTGTGTGTGTGTGTGTGCAGAGGCTGATCCTGCAGAAAGCCTTCAGCTCCCAGCAGCTCGTCCACATCACCGTCATCAACCTGTTCGAGCTCCATCACCTCCGAGACCTGACGGCCGACGGCAGCGAGCAGAGCTACAGCAGCGAGCAACAGATCAGCTGGTACCAGCTGCTCGGACTCTTCAGTAAGACCACACACACACACACACACACACACACACACACACACACGTGACCAGACTTGAAGCTGATTGGTTTGTTTGACTTCCTGTCCCCTCAGTGTCCTTCTTGGGCGTCATGTGCAGTCGCGCTCTGCTCAACAAGAACCGCGGTGAGGAGATCATGGGCGAGTGTCCTCTGCCCGCCATCAAAGTGTCTCTGGATTGGCTCAAACTGAGGCCCAGCGTCTTCCACGAGGCCGCCGTGGACAAGAGACACCAGTGAGTGAGACGCCGAGAGTGTTAATGAGTGTGTGAGCTCGTCACAGGAAGTCTAACTGCTCCGTTTGTCTCCCAGCATCTGGCCATGGCTCGTCTCCATCCTCAACAGTTTCCAGCCCAAAGAGGACGACGTGTCCTGTTCTTCAGGTAGGACGTCCACCTGTGTTCCTTTATTTAGCCCAGAGATCGATGAGAGCTCCAATCGAGTCTTCTTCAGGTTACAGTCAGCCGTCCCTTCAAAATAAAAGCTCAGATCGGAGTCTTCTTCAGGTTACAGTCAGCCGTCCCTTCAAAATAAAAGCTCCCATCGGAGTCTTCAGTTTACAGTCAGCCGTCCCTTCAAAATAAAAGCTCCGATCGGAGTCTTCAGTTTACAGTCAGCCGTCCCTTCAAAATAAAAGTGGCGCTGTACATGGACGTCACCGTCTCTCCTGCAGCGTCTCCTCTTCTTTTAACACTAGAACTACCGGACTTCCTTAACTACTCCAACGACCACAGCGTTCGTTCTGACGTTCATACGGCTGCACTGAACGGCGTTCCCGTCACGTCATATCTTCGTTTGAACTTGAAGTTTTCCACTGAAGCTTTTCATTTCTGACGTCAGGCACAGCTGCCTCTCTCCGTGTGAGGAATGCTTTGTGTCACCGCGCTGAAAATGTTTTTGATTATGTGCCAACAAATACGACCTGAAGCAGAATACTTCATAATAACAACTGGTCCGGTTTGTTTGCCGTGTACTGGATGAAGCTGCAGCTTGCCTTCGTTGGGGAGAGCTGCTCGTCCACAGTGATGTGTAGCAGGCGGTGCTGCTTTCTGTTCTCTGTGTGCGTCTGTTTCGGGACATGCTCTCCCACTCGGCTGACCAAACGCTCTCCTCATCCATGCTTTACAAATGTATGTAAGACCAATAAAGGCTTCCAGCTCTTCAGCTGTCACGTCCCATGTCTGGTCCTTGGCACGATGGGCCTGAGCCACGGTGCCTGATGTGTTTCAGCATGCATCATCCACCAAGCACAGAAAAGCTGTCAGGGCATCTTCAGCATTACGCTTGGCGTGCTCTGTGGGGCCTGCAGCTTCTCTGATGACATCTCAGCACTGTCACCTTCCTCTGTCTTCACCCGGCTCTATGTCCACGCTGTGCCGTCCAGAGGCTTTAGAGGGCCGGCTTCCTCATCTCGTGGCGGACTGAGTTCTCTTCGATCAGGATTTTTGACTCATTACTTTGTTAGTTCATGAAATCACAAACGTGTTAGGTCTGATATCAGCCGAGCCTGACAGTTGTAGCAACAGAATAAAATACTGATGAGAAGAGAAACTGTCTCACATTCACAACAACGGGTTCTGGTGGAGCTGTGCCTGGAGAAAGTGAACGGATTGGTCGTCAGGTGTGTGTGTGTGTGTGTGTGTGTGTGTGTGTGTGTGTGTGTGTGTGTGTGTGTGTGTGTGTGTGTGAGCAAAATAACATGACAGCTGTTCTCGATATCGGATCCGTACAGCGTTCTGAGATGGCTAGAGACGGGGAAGTTAACTCTGAAGTCCAGCTGTTGATAACAGCCTGGCTGGTCTGCACAGTATCAGAGCTTCTTGTGTTCAGTGTTGGATTCTTCAGCTGTGACATAACGTGAAGGTGTGTTTGTTTTCTCCTCAGTGACGCCCCTGCCAGAGGAGTTTGAGTTGCAGGGTTTCTTGGCGCTGCGTCCTGCTCTGAGGTAACATACTGCTCCGTTCAGACATTCAGCAGTCGCTCCAGATGTTTCCATGCGTTCATGTCTGTTGGTGTTTCAGGCTCCTGGACTTCACTAAAGGTCATCAGGGCATCCTGGTGGACAGGGACGGCCTGCCGGTCCACACCCGTCACCAGAGGCTCATCAGTCTGGGTAAATGGGTCGCCGACAACCAGCCGGGGTGAGTTTCCATCTGCACCATCAGCTCGTCTGAAGCAGCAGAGCTCTAAGCTTCATCATGGCCGTCTCCGTCTCCTCTCTGCAGGCTCATCCAGTGCAGAGTGAGCGAGGACGGCCTCCTCGTCTTCATCACTGACATTCCGGAGCAGGCCATCGAGGAGCCGCAGGAGAAGGAGGCGCCGGTGCTGCAGGAGTCATCCAATGGCGAGCAGACGGCCAACGACGGCGGAAACTCTGGCCTGAAGTCGGTGCTGTCGGCGGGGAAGACGCAGAGCTCGTGGCCCGACAGCAGCGACCGACCCGTCGTCACCTTCAAGGAGAACATCAAACCCAGAGAGCAGAGCCGCGAGCAGACACGGAACCATCACCTGAAGGACAGCAGCAAGGAGCGCCGCGACTTCACCAAGGGCAACGGGGCTGCTGGGAAAGGAGAGCCGAAGAGGGACGGGAAGAGGAAGAGCGAGCTGAAAAAACCGGGTCACGACAAAAGTGCTGACCCCGGGAAACAGGTGACCTCATCGGTCTTTATCAACGCATCACTGATGAGGCTGCTCATTTGAATATTTAATGAGGAGATGTTTGTTTGGTTCAGGTGAAGGCGCAGACGGAGCTGAGGAAGACGCCGGTGTCCGAGGCCAAGAAGACGCCTGTCACTCAAACACAGACCACCTGCTCCTCCCAGTTCATCCCCATCCACCATCCAGGAGCTTTCCCTCCACTGCCCAGCAGGCCGGGTACACACACACACACACACACACACACACACACACGAGCACATAGCTTGACTATAACGTGAACTGTCGTGTGTGAGTAGCTTCAATGCTCAGCTCCTGATTGGTTCCCCTGCAGGTTTCCCGCCCTCCGCCTACGTGATCCCTCCCCCGGTGGCGTTCCCGGGGCTCCAGGTGAATCCGGGCTTCACCTTCCCCACTGGCGTGTCCGTCCCCGGACCTTTTCTCCAGCCGGGCGTCCACACTCAGGCCGGCACCCAGGCCGGGAAGCAGTCCCACATTCCCTACAGTCAGCAGAGGCCCTCTGGTCCCGGTCCGGGTCAGGGGCCGGGATCGTCGGGCCAAGGCCCGGGACCCATGAACCAGGGCCCCTCTCAGGGTCAGCAGCCCCAGACCCAGCCGCCCTCCCAGCAGGCCTTGCAGCAGTCAGTCCAGCTACAGGTCCAGGTGATGAGCCAGCAGCAGCAGTCTCCAACCAAACCGGTCCAACAGGTTGGGATGGGGAAGAGTCCACCTCACCACCCGGGCCTGCAGCAGGTCAGCTCCTCTACATCATCTCACACTCTGAGCTCATGTTGACAAACATGTTTCATCAATGTGTGTGTGTGTGTGTGTGTTTGTGTTTGTGTGTGTGTGTGAGCAGTACATGCAGGTCCAGGATCAGCCGGCTCAGATGTGGAACCAGGCTCCGGCTGCTCTGCAGAAGATCTCCCCCATGCAGATGTCCATGAAGCAGCCTCAGCAGCAGCAGCAGCAGCAGGCCTTCTACATGGCAGCTCAGGATCCTCTCAAACTGTACGAGCACCAGATGCAGGCCTCCGCCCAGCCTCCGCTCCCCAACATGGACAAGAAGATGAAGTACCCCAACGTCAAGGTGTCGGACTACTACTGGGAGCCGTCGTACCGGATAGGAGACGGGCTGGCCGTGATGGCCGACAGGATGAAGAGGCCTCCGCCGGGCGGCATCTGTCCTGAGCAGGACCCCTCTGCTGGGCCCCGGGGGCCCCCGTTTGAGGTGAGCGGCTCTCAGGTGATGGAGGTGGAGGTGGTGTTTCTGTCTCTGTGCTGCTTCTCCTCGTAGTTTTCTGATGAAAACATGTTTGATTCTTTCACCCTGACACTCATCCAAACAGTTTCTGTCCATGTTGATGAGTTAGAGACCTGTCTCTCTCTGTCTGTCTGTCTGTCTGTCTGATGAGCTGTCTGCCTGTCTGTCTGATGAGCTGCCTGTCTGTCTGCCTGTCTGTCTGATGAGCTGCCTGTCTGCCTGTCTGTCTGATGAGCTGCCTGTCTGTCATGTTGAACTGATCTGTGTTCAGCTTCTGCAGCTTTCAGCGTAACTTTCCTTCTTTCTACCTCCTGTCTTACCGGCCTGCTTCTTTCTTTTCCTCTTTTTTTTATCCCTCCTCCTTCTTCTCCTCCTTCTTCTCCTCCTGCTCCTCCTTCTCCTCCTTTTCCTCTCACCAGGACAACAAGAGCTCGCCTCTTCTCCCTCCTGACCTGTTAAAAACTCTAGCAGATTTTGAGGAGGAGGAGGAGCTCGTCTTTACTAAGCCTCCTGATTTCTTCCAGGCCTTGGCCGGCCCTCTTAGCACTGCTCCTGGACCAAACATATTTGTATGTAGCCCTGTCGTCCGCCTCCACCCATCCTGAACACCACCACCACCACCCAACCAGACCTCAAAGCCACAGTCTGCTCATCATGTCCATGTCTTCTCTGAACAGAGTGTCAGAGTCACATGACCAGACTGTGGCTTTAATCGCATGCTGAGTGTCTTTAAACATTCAAAGAAGTATGACGTGTGTCCTTCAGAGTAAAACTCTCCTTCCTGCTGACAGCTGGAGGGCCTTTACTTTGAAAGAGCTGCAGGAAGTGGATGCACTGTGTACTGACTGTAGTGTGTAGACTGTATTGACTCATCACATGGATGTAGTCAGGTGTAGTCAGGTGGTGTCTGCTGTCTTCATCCCATCTCTGTCGTCTCTGCAGCTGCCAAACCAGACCAGGATGGAGAGCGGCCCCGAGGTCATCAGCCAATCATCTTCTCTGCTTCCCATGTCAGGCTTTCCCATGCAGGTGAGTGTGAGGCTCCTCCTCATTCATCAGCTGTTTGTCTGACGGGTCCAGTCACAGCCGGTTCCATGCTGCTGTGATGTTATCCGACCACCAGGTGGCAGAGTGATTCAGACTGACGCTGAGTCACTCATAATGAGATGATCCTAAGACCGTGAGGGGTCGAGACCAAGACCGTGAGGGGTCGAGACCAAGACCGTGAGGGGTCGAGACCAAGACCGTGAGGGGTCGAGACCAAGACCGTGACCGTGAGGGGTCAAGACCAAGACCGTGACCGTGAGGGGTCGAGACCAATATCAAGACTGTGAGGGTCGAGACCAAGACCAAGACCGTGAGGGGTCGAGACCAAGACCGTGAGGGGTCGAGACCAAGACCATGACCGTGAGGGGTCGTGACCAATATCAAGACTGTGAGGGTCGAGACCAAGACCGTGAGGGGCCGAGACCAAGGTCGAGACTGTGAGGGGTCGAGACCAAGGCCGTGAGGGGTCGAGATTGAGACCGTGAGGGGTCAAGACCAAGACCGTGACTGGTCGAGACCCAGACCGTGACGGGTCGAGACCAAAACTGTGATGGGTCAAGACAGAGACCAAGATCGTGACTGGACCAGACCAGACTAGGTCCAGGCACTATGTAGACTGCTGTAAAGTTAGCGTGTAGCTGATGTTTGAAGGTTCTTGTCATGTTGGACTCGGTGTTCGTCTCCTCGTTATTTGACAGTAACGATGTTGTGAAGTGTTTCAGCGAACTCCCTGCAGTCTTTGTTTTGACCGCTCTTTAATAAAATCCTGAGACTGGACCGAGTTCTGCTGTGACTCGCGTGACCCGCTGTGTTTTCAGGAGTACAACCAGAACAGCATCTTCAGTCAGGCATACGGGAAGAACCTGCCCCCCAGCTCCAAGCCCGACGCTCCCATGATGCACCAGGAGCCGTCCCTCTACTCTCTGTTTGAAGGGACTCCGTGGTCACCCTCCCTCCCTGCCAGCTCAGGTACGTCTCACCTGTTCACACATGAATGTCCAGCTTCAAACGCTGAGACGGCGCTCTGATGTCAGCTGTGTTCTGATTGGCAGATCACTCCACCCCGGCCAGCCAATCCCCTCACTCCTCCAACCCCAGCAGCCTGCCGTCCTCCCCGCCCACACACAACCACGGAGCCATGCCCTTCTCCAACTTCGGACCCATCGGCACACCAGACAGCCGAGATCGCCGGGTCGTGGACCGCTGGAAGGCTGACAAGACCGGTGAGGATCGCCGGGTCGTGGACCGCTGGAAGGCTGACAAGACCGGTGAGGAGGGGTTAGCTAAACATCATGGGAAGTGTAGTTTCCAAATGTAGATCAGGATTATTCAGTTTCAGGTGACCTCCATCAGGCTGATCCAGAGCCGAGGAGACTGTTCTTCCAGGGGCTGCTGGGTGTGTGACGGATGTTGGTGGGTGTGTGACGGATGTTGGTGGATGTGTGACGGATGTTTGGATGTTTGGTGGATGTGTGACGGATGTTGGTGGGTGTGTGATGGATGTTGGTGGATGTGTGACGGATGTTTGAATGTTGGTGGGTGTGTGACGGATGTTTGGTGGATGTTTGACGGATGTTTGGTGGATGTGTGACAGATGTTTGGTGGATGTTTGACGGATGTTTGGTGGATGTGTGACGGATGTTTGGATGTTGGTGGATGTGTGACGGATGTTTGGATGTTGGTGGATGTGGATGTAGCCGAGATCGCCGGGTCGTGACAAGACCGGTGAGGGGGGGTTAGCTAAACATCATGGGAAGTGTAGTTTCCAAATGTAGATCAGGATTATTCAGTTTCAGGTGACCTCCATCAGGCTGATCCAGAGCCGAGGAGACTGTTCTTCCAGGGGCTGCTGGGTGTGTGACAGATGTTGGTGGGTGTGTGACGGATGTTGGTGGATGTGTGACGGATGTTTGGATGTTTGGTGGATGTGTGACGGATGTTGGTGGGTGTGTGATGGATGTTGGTGGATGTTGGTGGGTGTGTGATGGATGTTGGTGGATGTGTGACGGATGTTTGGATGTTGGTGGATGTGTGACGGATGTTTGGATGTTGGTGGATGTGTGACAGATGTTGGTGGATGTGTGACGGATGTGTGACGGATGTTGGTGGATGTGTGACGGATGTTGGTGGGTGTGTGACGGATGTTAGGATGTTGGTGGGTGTGTGACGGATGTTGGTGGATGTGTGACGGATGTTTGAATGTTTGGTGGATGTGTGACGGATGTTGGTGGATGTGTGACGGATGTTTGGATGTTGGGTATGTGACGGATGTTTGGTGGGTGTGTGACGGATGTTTGAATGTTGGTGGGTGTGTGACGGATGTTTGGATGTTGGTGGGTGTGTGACGGATGTTTGGATGTTGGGTATGTGACGGATGTTTGGTGGGTGTGTGACGGATGTTTGGATGTTGGTGGGTGTGTGACGGATGTTTGGATGTTGGTGGGTGTGTGACGGATGTTTGGATGTTGGGTATGTGACGGATGTTTGGTGGGTGTGTGACGGATGTTTGAATGTTGGTGGGTGTGTGACGGATGTTTGGATGTTGGTGGGTGTGTGATGGATGTTGGTGGGTGTGTGACGGATGTTGGTGGATGTGTGATGGATGTTTGCATGTTGGTGGGTGTGTGATGGATGTTGGTGGATGTGTGACGGATGTTGGTGGGTGTGTGACGGATGTTGGTGGGTCTGTGACGGATGTTTGGTGGGTGTGTGACGGATGTTTGTGGGTGTGTGACGGATGTTTGGATGTTGGGTATGTGACGGATGTTGGTGGGTGTGTGATGGATGTTTGGATGTTGGGTATGTGACGGATGTTTGTTGGGTATGTGACGGATGTTTGTTGGGTATGTGACGGATGTTTTGTGGGTGTGTGACGGATGTTTGGTGGGTGTGTGACGGATGTTGGTGGGTGTGTGACGGATGTTTGGATGTTGGGTATGTGACGGATGTTTGGACGTTGGTGGGTGTGTGACGGATGTCTCCATGTGGTCTCAGGTGCCGTCAGCGGCTTCGGTCTGGACTACCTGCCGGCTGCAGCCTCGGCAGCTTCGGACAGCAGCTGGCATCCGAGTGGACCCACAGGCAGCTCCTGGACCAATCAGGAGTCTCCGATGGAGGAGTCGTCCTCCACCGTGCTGCTGGACAGCCTCAAGGTAACGCGATGACATCACAGAGTCTCAGTGACCTTCAGGATTAGCGTTGTGTTAACACTTAGCTCTGTCTGCAGTCCATCTGGTCGAGCTCCATGATGCAGCCGGGCCCGTCGGCGCTGGAGCAGCTCCTCCTGCAGCAGAAACAGAAGCAGCAGCGAGGTCACGGCGCCATGAACCCGCCTCACTGAACGGCAGGCCGAGGCGGCGCTTTGTGTCCGGACGTCAACCAAACCACCACCAGGAGGAAACGGGAGGAGAAAAAAGTTTTGACGAAGACAAGCTCCAACTAAAATGGAAAATTAAAGCGGTGAGAAAAGGTGGAGGCTGGGGAGGCGACACGACCCCCCGACGAGGCTGAAACACCACCCCACCCCCCTCGGCTGTCGAGGAGCGGTGACGCCCCTCCTTGGACCGGAGGGAGCGGGATCTCTTCAACCATGGTGCCAACGCGCCACGCCGCCGCCGCCGGGTTTCCTTCAACCCGCGGACATCTGAACATTGAGGAACACACCCCGCCTCACCACCACTGCCCCCTCCACCCTCATGAAGAACTCCTCCTTCTTTCTTTGACAAAAAATAAGACGTGGACCTCCTAGACGTCTGCTCGGCATCATGGGAGCGCCTGTTTTTAGCGTCTCCACGCCGCAGACTGACGGTGAGGTCAGAGAGTGAGGACGGCGTGGTGGGCGGGGTCAGGTGAAGCAGCGGGGTCAACATAGACTTTCTGAACTCTCATTCATTTTCATGACTGTGGAGGAGGAGCAGGAGGAGGAGCAGGCTCTCTGTAGTTTAGTTTGAATGAGGAGGAAGGAGCAGCAGTGTGTTGGACAGCTATATAAATATATAAATAAATATATATTGCCATAGTTGGACTTTAACGGGCCGTGTCTCTTAGCCGTGCTGTGAGGACGAGGACTGGACTTTGAGGAGCCGGGTCACGTGACCCGGACTGAGCGTGCTCACTCGCTCGCAGTCCGATCTTTTCTGTTTGGAGGAAGAGGCCGGAGGTCCGACGATGGCGGACGGCGTGGCGGTGCCGACGAACGTCACGGGACAGAAGGCGGGGCTGAGGACACGAACCCGTCACGTAGTTTTACCGTTAGCTTGGAAATAACAAACCTGTACTTGTGATTTGTTCGTAGCCGTTTTTAGCTTGGCGCCCTCGACAGGTGAACACAGGTGTGTCTGTTCGCTTCCTGCTTCAATATTTTCGGGGTCTTCTTCTTCTTCCTCTCCGGCCTCTTCCTGTTTATTAATTTAATTAACGAAGAAAAAAAACTAACGTGAAGGTTTAACGTGCTCGCTGATTAACCTCATTTACATTTTCTACATGTCTCACTGACCATTACAGACAGACAGGTGACAGACAGGTGACAGACAGGAGACAGACAGGAGACAGACAGACAGACAGACAGGGACTGACAGACAGACAGACAGACATGTGGCAGACAGGAGACAGACAGACAGGAGACAGACAGACAGACATGTGACAGACAGGCAGACAGGTGACAGACAGACAGGAGACAGACAGACAGACATGTGACAGACAGGCAGACATGTGACAGACAGGCAGACAGGTGACAGACAGACAGGAGACAGACAGACAAGTGACAGACAGGTGACTGACAGACAGGTGACAGACAGACAGACAGGTGACAGACAGGTGACAGACAGACAGACAGACAGGTGACTGACAGACAGACAGACAGACAGACAGGTGACTGACAGACAGACAGACAGGCAGGCAGACAGACAGACAGACAGGTGACAGACAGACAGACAGACAGGTGACAGACAGACAGACAGACAGGGACTGACAGACAGGTGACAGACAGGAGACAGACAGGAGACAGACAGACAGGAGACAGACAGACAGGTGACAGACAGACAGACAGACAGACAGGTGACAGACAGACAAGTGACAGACAGACAGGTGACAGACAGACAGACAGACAGGAGACAGACAGACAGACAGGAGACAGACAGACAGACAGGTGACAGACAGACAGACAGACAGACAGGTGACAGACAGACAGGTGACAGACAGACAGGTGACAGTTCTTTTGTCGTGAACTCAGGAACCGAGAAAATAAAAAAGGTCGATGGTTCATTGTCGAGCGTCTGATCAGCTGATCGTGTTTGGACCCTGAGCTTTGTCTGACAGGCGACAGGAACTTTGATTTATTTCTGCAGATTACAGCAAACTGAACGCTGACACTTTGAAGGTTCTGAAAGTTCCTGAGTTTCTGAAAGGTTCTGAAGGTTCCTGAGTTTCTGAAAGGTTCTGAAGGTTCTGTTTTGTTTCCACGCTGCCAGTCCTGGTTTGTTTTAGAGCCGACCAATCGGGACGCTCCGAGGCTCCGTCACCCCCCAACAGGCTTCAGGCTTGGCAGGAAGTGATGTCAGACTGCAGTACTGTAACTTCCTGTCTGCTTTTGATTGGAGCAGACTCTGAGGCGTGTCTTTTCAGTGTGATCGTGCTTTTCATGTTGCATTTACAAAATGTATTTGAAAATAATAAAGATGAAATATTCATGAATGTGAGGACGGTTCGGTTCCCGTGTCCGAGCTGACCGCGAGGATCCGAGCTGGTGCCGGTTCTGGTTGCCTTTTTGTTTTGTGGAGTCAGAAGTGAATGGACCGGTTCTGATGACATTCCACTCTGACATGTTTGAGGTTTCAGGGCGGCCGGTCCTCGACGGGTGGAGCTCTGACGGAGACTGAGGCTTTTTGTGTTTGTGTCTCTGTAGACGATGAGAACTGATGGAGTCAGCCTTTAAATAAACCTAACTATGTTCTCCTCCACACGAGTCCGAGTCTGTGAGTCCAGAATCCACAGAACTGTCACATCCTTTAAAGCTGGGGTCGGCAATTAGCGCCCGCTAGATGACGTTGATTTATTTTAAAATATATATTTTTAAATAAATCTCATGTTTTCTGTCAAAAATACAATTCCACAGATTCACAACATTTATTGAGAAGAAGCTGATGAGTAACGTGACAAACAGCCTCTTTACCTGACGCACAGGTGCGTGCGCTGTAACCTGTGGAAAATAAAAGTGTCCCGTGTCCCTCTTGAACTGAATGCGTGTTTGAAGTGGCCGTGCTTTGTCTCGTGGTGTCTTCTAATACTGTCTTCTTTACAAGCTGCAGCAACCTCGTTGCAGATGAGACCATGGGCTTGGCATTGATGAATGCAGGATGAACTTTGCTTCCAGTCTTTGTAAGTCCTGCGTTCGGAATCAACTTTTCTTTTCGTGGCTCTTGACCACGACATTTTGAATCGGTGGCTCGTTAGCAATCTTCAGCTGATTTACACGGCATCCAAAACATAAAAAACTGGAAATTGTATACGTTAGTTACGGCAGGTTGCCTGTTTCATGACAGACGCAGTGGGCGTAATAACAGCACATAGAAGCAAATGAATCTTTTAAATTAAATTAAATGCATTTTTAAAGTGAAAACATTTTTATTTTTAATAAAATCTTTTTTTTCCCAGTAGGAAAGCATGGTCATGGCCCGTCATGGAACTGTCAGAAAAAAAATTGGCCCGGGTCCAAACTTATTTCCCGACCCCTGCTTTAAAGACTTGTTATTTACATAGAGCCTCCAGTATCAGTGACAAAAGGTCGAGTTTGAGGCATTTCCTCCATAAAATATGATCCAGTTTCACCAGAATCAGTGAAATAGTTGCTGCTGTGTGACTTAGTGCCGTAAAGCGTTACGTACTTCTCCCGACCCGGAGCCCAAAGTTACATAGTGTGAGAACAGACGTACGAATGACAGAGACACCGTTCAGCTGATCACAGGTCAGAGTGGGTCACCTGATCACAGGTCAGTGTGGGTCACCTGATCACAGGTCAGAGTGGGTCACCTGATCACAGGTCAGTGTGGGTCACCTGATCACAGGTCAGTGTGGGTCACCTGATCACAGGTCAGAGTGGGTCACAGGTACAGATCATCAGAGGAAGTTACAACATCGTGTTTGTTTAATATAACACATTTAAATATATAACAATTTAATATATAATAAACACTTTAAATATATAATATAACAGTTAATATATAATTAATAAGATTAACACAGTTAAAATATATAATGTAAATGTAAATATAACACATTTAAATATAGAATATAACACATTTAAATATATAATTAATAAAACACATTTAAATATATAATATAACAGTTTAAATATATAATATAACATTAAAATAGAAATATAAACATGTAAATATAGAATATAACACTTTAAATAAATATATAACACATTAAATATAGTAATATAACACATTTAAATGTATAATATAACACATTTTAAATATATAATATAACAGTTAAATATATAAATAACACCGTTAAATATAATATAACTTAATATATAAAATTAAATATATAATATAAGTTAAATTATAATATAACACATTTAAATATATAAATATAACACAGTTAAATATATAATAAACCATTTAAATATATAATATAACACAGTTAAATATATAATCTAACACAGTTTAATATTAATAATAACACATTTAAATATATAATAATAACACATTAAAATATATAATATAACACAGTTAAATATATAATATAACACATTTAAATTAATAATATAACACAGTTAAATATATAATATAAAACATTTAAATATATAATATACACATTTAAATATATAATATAACACAGTTAAATATAAATATAACACAGTAAATATATAAATAACAGTTAAATATAGAATATAACACAGTTAAATATATAATATAACACGTTAAATATATAATATAACACATTTAAATATATAATATAACACATTATAAATAATTAAATATACACAGTAAATATATAATATAACACAGTTAAAAATATATAAATATATAAACACATTTAAATATATAAACATAACACAGTTAAATAGTAATATAACACAGTTAATAGATAATATAACACAGTTAAATATATAATATAACACAGTTAAATATATAATATAACACAGTTAAATATATAATATAACACAGTTAAATATATAATATAACACATTTAAATATATCTGTCAGTCACAGTCAAACTGAAGTTTCTGCCTTGATTCTGTTGATTTTAACATAATTACAACAATTAGTCAAATGAATTCCATGATGTCATCAGGTCACGTGACCTTCATCAGCGTGGTCTCTGCGGCGTCTTCAAACGTCTCCGTCTGGTGGTGGAGCATCAGATAACAGCCCTGCTGTCTTCAAACAGGCCACAGAGGGTTGATGGAGAAACCTCAGCCCCCGAGCAGCTGCTGCTGCTGCAGGCTGCCATAGACAAACAGTTCAACAGTTTTTGTACGGCGTGTTTTCACAGTGTATGGCCCACAGTGACTCGAGTCCGCCTGAGAGCTTGACAAAAACCTCCTGCAGATCCTCCACGGCTCCACACACTGCTGTGGAGAAAAGATGGGTCCAGATTCAACTGCTGCAAATCCTGAACGGGTTGGAAACCCGTCTGCACTTGGAGAAGAAGCAGAGAGCAGAAAATCCATCATTTATATTATTCAACGGTTTCAAACAGCTCCAGACGGCAGCTAACAGAAAGTCTGAATCATTCAGTGAATATAATCCAATCATAAATATGAAGACTGTGGATGAATCTCCCACATTAAAGTCTTTGTTTATGACGTGGAAAAGGAGATTTAGTCTTTAAACTGACAGTCGGGTGCTCCGGCAGCTGGAGGAGGTTTTTGTACGGCGACTTCTCACGGTGTTGGACTGGGTACCCACACTGAGTGAGCCTCCACACAGAGCTGAACTAAAACCTGCAGTCACCTCCAAGCAGTTTGTTTCAGTCTGGACCCACAATCTGGATCAAATGAAGAACAACATGTGCTGTTTGCTTCAGCTGAGTCCTCAGCTGCTTCGTTTCTACCTGACAACCGTCTCATTTCTTCACTTTCTGAGCTGGACGTGTCTGCTGAGCTGATGAAATGTTGAAGATTTTCTTCTTCTCCAGATAAAACTAACAACTCAAACTCTGTGTGTTTGTCCGTTGTGTGTTTCAGCTCAGTGTGTGTCCTTGTGAGGTGGATTTTAGCACTTTTCAGCCTCTCTCAGGATGTTTGGTGGCTCTGAGGTTTTTGTACGACGCTGTAACACTGTGTCTACTTAGTATTTGGAATGCCCATCCGTCTCACCGTCACTCCTCGAGGTAAGAAAACACACTTCCCACTTCTTTTTTCTGATCAGGATGTATTTGTTTACAGAATCTGTTCAGTTTTGGATTTGAATTTTTATGTTTTAAAACTTAAACTTGAGTTTAGTTGAGCTGAGACATCCAGTAACCCTGCATGCAGATTCAAGGAAGTCCTTAAAAAAGTCAATCCAAAGCCTGAAATAGTGTCGATACAGTGAACTGCAACATTTCTGTGAGTTAGTTTGTAATGCTGCTCAGTTGTTCAAAAAGAACCAAAAAGGAAAAAACTGTTAAAAAGCATTAAAGAGAAAAATCTTCATCAAATATTTTAAACTCAGTGATTTAATGAAACAAGAACAGGAGCCCAGTCTGTCAGAAAAGGTTTTACATTTACAGACTTAAGTAGCTTTAAATGTCGACAGTGGAATGAAACCTAAATTCTGTTAAACGTCTTTGTTGTTGTTTCTTGATATGATAGTGTGAACTAATTCTCATTAAAAAAACTTACAACTTAAAAAAAGTACAACTTTAAGAGTTAAATCTAAAAGTGTAAAATATTTAAGTGCAAAGATTATTTTTTTATGCCGGCGCTGGAATGAAAAGTTTTCTAAAAGTAAAGACTGAAGCGTTTGTTGGGTCTTAAAATTCGGTTTTTAAAGTCTCTGAAATGTTTTGGTGTCATGACACAGTTTGAAAAAAATAAAGAGACTGATAATTATGATAATAACGTTAATATTGTTTAAATTTGTTGCAGTTCAGCTCAAAGTACTTTATATGAAAAAGGTTTGAAAGGTAAAAGACATGAAAATTCAAACAAAGTAAGTCCTTAATTTTTAAAATCGTCTCAAATTTTTTTTTAAATTTACAGACTTAAGTGGTTTTAATGCATTTCTGTTCTGATGAATATTAAGACTGATATTTCTAATAATGATATATAATAATATAAAAATTATGCTAAAGTTACGTTGTATGAAATGTAAAAAAAAATTCTTGTAAAATAAAATAAAAACATTTTTTATCAGAGTTAAAATGAAAAGACATTAAAGTGTTGAAATGCACTGAAGTCAGAACAGAGTCTGAAAGCTTTCAAAATCATGCTCTTGAATGGCTTCTTTGGAGATTTAAGTTGTTTTAAATACATAAAATTATAACGAATATTTTGTATATTATATATATATATATAATATTATATTGTCTGAAGTGCTTCTAGAGTTCAATATTTCATGTGTGGTCAACATGAAGCACGGCAAAGAAAGATTTAATTTCTCAAAGGTTAATGTGACTAAACTGGTGAAGAGATAAGACAGTATCGTCTGCGTATAGATTTATTCTACAGCCACGAACTGCCAAAACCTTTGTACAATGGAGAAATTATGTTTCTTATTGTCTGAAGAACTAATGAAATAATTTAGAGTGCAATTCCAGAAGTCTAATAAAATATATCAAGTCTTGCGGTAAAAGTTTTGGCTGTGCTCATAAATCTGTTAATAATAACAGTTCAGTTTATTGTCATGAACTGCACAGAAACAGCTTGAAGTGAAGAACATTTAAAAAAGTGGAAAACATCGAGTTAAAAAAAAAGAATCAATTTACTGAACCCAGATAAGACTTTAAGTTTTCTAAATCATTTTTTATTTGTGATGAATGTTTTGCATAAGTCTTTATTAAATGTAACGTTTTATTTGTTTCCTGTAAAATGTTGGAAATATGTTTGAAATGTGTTTAAATGTTTAAAATGTTATTAGAATAATAAAAAGCACAGATGTCGAGCACGGATGAATGTTTTCAACATATTGCGTGTCATGTTTCTGTCCCGCGTCGATCTGGTTCATCGTGGTGTAGATTCGTCCCCCGTGCAGCCGAACCTGTTCGTCCTGAGTCCTCTGCAGCCTGAAGGGGTGACGGTGGACAAGTTGGCGGATGAAGTCTGCCTGGCCACTGGTTTCCGTCCAAAGGATGGTGACATGGTTCTGAATGTGAAGAAACGCTCCATCAATATTAGCACCACCGACGCCGTTATGTCACAGAAGTTAAAATCCTACGTCTACGCTGGATTCACCAACCAGACCATCTACTCCTGCGAGCTGCACAACACGTCGTCCAACAACGACATCTGTAAGAGAATCACAGTGAGACTGTTCTGAGCCCAGCGTTCAGGTTTAAAGTGTCCGGTACTGAGAGGAAACTGATGATAACCCGCTTCATGAAACATTCCAGGAAAATATAATGAAACAAATAAATAAATATGAGACATCCTGAATAAATTCAGAAAGAGAAGAAAAAAAACAAATCGAAACATTTTAAGTGAAAAACAACAACATGAATGTCAACATGCTAAACTGCATATGTTGAACATTTTTACATGTAACATTCAAAAATCTGTTCCTACATGAGAATCAAGTATGTTGAACTGGTGTGAACAAACTTTGACATATTGACAATAATTATTAATTAATAATGATTATTACTGTGTGCAGACGTTTGTGTCTCTGACTGTTTTCTCTTTTCACCAAACAGTTGACTTGTGTGCCGACCTTTATCCAGGTGAGTCACCAAACATGCTGTAACACCCTGACTGACGCTAACAAACTGTTCCAGACTGTTCCAGACTGTTCCAGACTGTTCCAGACTGTTCCGAAATGTTCCAAACTGTTCCAGACTGTTCCGGACTGTTCCGGACTGTTTCAAACTGTTCCGGACTGTTTCAAACTGTTCTGGACTGTTCCAGACTGTTCCAAACTGTTCCGAAATGTTCCAAACTGTTCCGGACTGTTCCAAACGGTTCCGGACTGTTCCAAACTGTTCCAGACTGTTCCAAACTGTTCCGGACTGTTCCAAACTGTTCCAAACTGTTCCAAACTGTTCCAAACTGTACCGGACTGTTCCAAACTGTTCCGGACTGTTCCAAACTGTACCGGACTGTTCCAAACTGTTCCAAACTGTTCCGGACTGTTCCAAACTGTTCATACATAAATGGAACATTTTTGTTGTTTCCTGTCCAGATGAGGCGATGCTGAACCTTTACCTGCTGGTGATGAACAGCGTCAGGGTGGTGTTCACCAAAGCTCTGGCCTTCAGCACCATCCTCACCATCAGGGCGGTGCTGTTCTAACACCACTGAAAACAGACGAGTCATCGGCCTCCACAGCTGAACCGTGAACCATTGACCAGCTGATCAATGTCCATCATGTGGCGCTGCGTCTGTTTTTATTTCATTCATTGTTCATCAGAATTGTTTCTTTCTTTGACAAGTTTATGTTTTAGTATTTGTTGTTAATGTTGTTGATGTATTTTTATCACAAACCTGTAAATAAACTTTCAGACGTGTCTCACATCGTCACATCATCATCGTCACATCATCATTATCATCATCGTCACATCATCATCATCATCATCATCATCATCACCATCATCATCATCTGTATCCTCTTTGAACTGAACGTGTTTGTTTACTGTCTTTATTTGAAATGTTTATTTCT
>NW_020853243.1:187288-190236 GCF_000972845.2 Larimichthys crocea
GATGTCAGAGGAGAAGGAGCTGAAGACGAGTCGAGAACCAGGCGCCACCAGCCGAGATCCACCAGAAGTCCGACAGGATCAGGTACGACAGCTCGACACAAAACACCGACACAAGAACTTCAAACAAACTTCAAACAAACTTTAAACTTCAAACAAACTTCAAACAAACTTTAAACTTCAAACAAACTTTAAACAAACTTTAAACAAACTTCAAACAAACTTTAAACTTTAAACAAACTTTAAACAAACTTTAAACAAACTTTAAAGAAACTTCAAACAAACTTAAAAACAAACTTCAAACAAACTTAAAAACAAACTTCAAACAAACTTCAAACAAACTTTAAACTTTAAACAAACTTCAAACAAACGTCAAACAAACTTCAAACAAATGTCAAACAAACTTTAAACAAACTTTAAACAAACTTCAAACAAACTTTAAAACAAACTTCAAACAAACTTCAAACAAACTTTAAACTTCAAACAAACTTTAAACAAACTTCAAACTTCAGACAGAACTAAAATGCTTTAAACTTTGTGTCCAAAGTGTCAAACATCAGAGCACTGTGATAACTCTGAATAAATACTAATATAAGAAGTTAAATAAAATACAGCAGTTAACAGTGCAGCAGTATTTGTCGCAGAGTGAGTTACAGTGTGAAGGATCAGGGAGTGAACAAACTTTATTTCAGCACAGGAACCAGACTGACTGTTGAACCCGGTGAGAGGAACTTTTTTATTTTAATTCTTTTATTTATTTGACAGCAAAAATATGAAAAACTCAAAAGTTCAAAATAAAGTGACAAAAAGAATCAAACAGTTTAAAATGAAATAAAAACTATAAAAGTAAAAATGACAAAAATATACGGAGGCCGATTCATGTCGAGAGAAAATAAAAAGATGACTTTTCTCGTTAGCGTTAAGAACGTTTAAAGACAGAAAATGATTGACTTGTTTTGTCATGAAGTGTGTGTGAGGTTTGTGTATGAGTGTGTGTGGTAGTGTGTATCGATCTGGAGACAAACTGATCTTCGGAGACGGCACGAAGCTCGTCGTGTCGACAGGTCGGTCATTAACATGAATCTGGTTTTTGTTGAGTTGTGTGTGTCGCTGTGATCGGTCAGCGAGGATCCGGAACAAAACTGACGGCAGAAAGCCGTGAGTCTGTTTCAGAGCATCAAGGGTTCATTTAACGTTAATGAAACGTTTGGAGTTAGTGATGAGTGAAGCTCTGTGAGGTTTTTGGTCAGCTGTCGGTCACAGTGTGAGAGCAGCTGCAGAGAAAGTGACTTTCGGGAGAGGAACTCGTCTGATCGTCGACTCCGGTGAGACAGTAACATTCAGCAGATATCAGAATATGTTTATGTATATATGTTTATATGTACAGCTAACGATGGACAGTTTGTGTGATAAAATTCTTCAGGTAAACTTTAAAAGTCATTTAGTTTTTTCTACATCAGAAACGGATCGTTCAGATCTGAGACAGATTTTATGGAAACAAGAAAAACAGAGAAAAGATCAAATCTAAAAATACGACGTTAACTAAATGATCATTCAGACTTTGTTCTGATTCTGGATATCTTTGTAAATGTTACGAACCATTTTCAGGTTTCTGCACACGTGTTTTTGCTTGTCTGGAGTTTTGAGTTTTTGTTGAGATGTTTCCTGTTGTGTGACAACCGAAGCGACACAGAATATAATATTTGGTGGAGGAACTCAGCTGACTGTCGAACCCAGTAAGAACTTTTCAAATTTGATTCAAAGACAAAACAGATCAGCTGTTTCTGTTTTCTGAACTTTTTCTGGCTCCAGTTAGTTTTTTCGTGTTCAGGTTGAATCTCAGTGAATCATTTAGTGATGTTTAGATTGACCTCTGACCCTTCACAGTGAATTCAGCTGCTCAGTTTGAATCTGAATCTTGCTTCTGTCCTGCTTAGATTGTTTAGTTGAATCCGTCTCTGAATGTGGCTGCTCGGTTCTGGTTCTGGATGTTTGATGGTTCTGAAGGGTGAAATCAGTCCATGATTTTTAAATCATGTGTCTCAGATTAAATTCTGACGGTTGGTTGAGCTCGACGTTCAGTTTGTGGCGTCTTGTTTCAGAGTTGAGTCGGTTTTTGTAACGAGATCCGATGCTGTGTGAAAACTGGAGGCTTCGACAAAATCCTGTTTGGTTCTGGAACCAAAGTGACTGTCGAGTCCAGTAAGTTAGATTTTGTTTTTGTACTTTTAGGTACATTGATTCATTCATTTATTTATGTTTTAGTTCGAATCATTCATGGTCATCAGGTGCAAACAGGGCCAGAATTTACAAAAACAACAAAATAAAGTGAATGAAACAAAATATTCTATAAACTAGTTCAAAGAGTTCTTCAATAACTCAAGAAAGAAAACCAGTGTAACGCGTCATAAAGAGGTTCAGTGACTGCCGACAGTATTTACATTAATATATGAAGTGAAAAGATTTTTCTAAAAGCAGCAACACAAAACTCAAACCTGTTTGACAAATGTGCAGTTATAAAATGTCAAAACTTTGAAAAACTAATTATCATAATTCTATCATAAAGGTGTAATAAAATTCATACAGCAGCTTTGTTATGTGACTGAAAGAAAACATTGAATTTAAAAATGCTTTTCTGAATGCAGTTTGCTTCAGTGAGTTTGTGTTGTGATGCTTCATGTTGTGTGAATACGAATCAAAATAAGATCATCTTTGGACGTGGAACCAGATTAACCATTGAACCCAGTGAGTACTGATCATAGATCATTAATATTTTTAATTTGTAACGTCTACAAATCAAACCAAACTTTAAAAAAAAAAGGATTTTAATATTATAAAGGTATAATAATATTCATGTAGCAGCTTTGTCATGTGACTGGAAGAAAACATTCAATATAAAAAAGAAGTTTGGTTCAGTGAGTTTGTGTTGTGATGCTTCATGCTGTGTGAAT
>NW_020853243.1:190806-193433 GCF_000972845.2 Larimichthys crocea
ACTAATCCAGAGTTTAAATTCACACCTAAAACATTCAGGATATTTTACTGTAAAATCAAAATCAAAACTTCTATCAGACATTTATTTTATTTTGTAAATGTAATCATTCAGGCAAATATAGAAATAACTTTAAATTAAGTTTGGTTCAGTTCATCTCAGTGAGTTTGTGTTGTGATGCTTCATGCTGTGTGAATACTGGGAGTGTAAATAAGATCTTCTTTGGACGTGGAACCAGATTAACCGTTGAACCCAGTGAGTACTGATCATACACATTAATATTTTACTATATAAAGCATCATTTAAAGTAAAACTATATTTCAACTTTTAATGTGAAATGTTGAGATCTGTCCAGACAGACTTAAACCAGGTTTATGTAATCAGGTTTATGTAATCAGGTTTATGTAATCAGGTTTATTTAATCAGGTTTATGTAATCAGGTTTATTTAATCAGGTTTATGTAATCAGGTTTATTTAATCAGGTTTAACCAAACTAAACTAATCCAGAGTTTAAATTCACACCTAAAACATTCAGGATATTTTACTGTAAAATCAAAATCAAAACTTCTATCAGACATTTATTTTATTTAGTAAATGTAATCCTTCAGGAAAAAATCAAAGTATATATAAGAAGTTTGGTTCAGTTCATCTCAGTGAGTTTGTGTTGTGATGCTTCATGCTGTGTGAATACTGGAGGTGGTAGTTATAAGATCTTCTTTGGACGTGGAACCAGATTAACCGTTGAACCCAGTGAGTACTGATCATACACATTAATATTTTACTATATAAAGCATAATTTAAAGTAAAACTATATTTCAACTTTTAACATGAAATGTTGAGATCTGTCAGACCTGATTTTAAATAAACCCTGTGATTACATAAAAACCTCCTGAATTGAAATAAAACTGATTCCCGATTTTTTACATTCAAAACTGGTTTAGTCTGTGGACAGCAGATCTCAAACATTTCAATTAAAAGTTGATAATATTAGGTTTACTTTTTTTTAAATGAGCCTTTATTATTAGTAGTACATATTAATTGGTGTTCTATGATCAGTACTCACTGGGTTTCAATCGCGTTTAATCTGGTTGCCATTGGGGTCCAAAGAAGATCTTTATTACACTCCCAGTTATTCACAAGCGCTGAAAGCATCACAACCAAACTCCCGAGAGGGAACCGGAACCCCCCACCAAACGGCCTGTAAAAGTAGGTCTATATGGCTCTGAAAAGGATGACAGGTACCAAAACATGTGTATGATGTGAAAATAAAATGTCTGCCCGATTAGAATCAGAAGTTTTGATTTTGATTTTACAGTGTATTCAACGATCCTCGAATGTTTTCGGGTCGTGAATATGTTTAAAACACTCTGGATTAGTTTTTTCGTTTGATTTTTTAAACCTGCCTGAGGAAAGAAACCTGAGTAAAGAATTACCGTAAAATAAGGAAAGAAACCGTCATTTACATAAAACCGATTTCACATAAACCTGGATGACTAAAACCTGGGAGTTTTTCTGATTAAAATAGAGCAGACAAACCTGATTTGATTAAAATATAAAACCTGATACATATTCTAAACCTTGATTGACCATAAATAAACCGAGTTAATTTCTGATAAATAAAAACCTCCTGATTTACTATAAAATCCTCTGCTTTTTTTAACTAATAAAAACCTTCTGCTTTTTAAATGAGTACATAAACCTGTATTTTACATTAAGAACTGAGTATCATAACACCGGGTGGTTAAATAGCGGCACATGCTGCCCAGCAGCATGAGCGCCGAGGGAGTAAAAACGGGGAGGAAAAAAACGGGGGTGTTACGGTATGGCCATTGAGGGGACAAATACGCAAAAAGACAAAGGATGACAGAGAGGTTGGTTTGGGAATGATGTGGAATGATGCTTCCGATAAATAAATATAATTGATCGTGTGTTGGTCATAAGTAGTACTCACCTGGGTTGCAAAACGGGGTGGGAATCGGGGGCCACGTTGCCAAAGTAGGACTGAGGGTGGGCCCAACAGGCACCATGCAAGGGAGGAAGCAGCCCAACTACAAACGCACGCAGGGGAACTGGGAAACCACTATTAACACCAAAATCGGCTGATTACCAAACGTCGGTGGCGAGTGTGACTGTGTTTTGATATGATTACATTTTACAAAGAAAGAATAACAAATTTTTGTCTGATAGAAAATTTAGCAGTTTTGATTTTTTACAGTAAAAGATCCTCCGGAATGTTTTAGGTCGTTGATTTGTATGATGAATTTATTTTTTTTTTATTTATTTTTCGTGAATTTTATTGTGAATTTTTTTTTTATTTTACTTTAAATTTTTGCTCGTGAATTTATTTTTTAGTTGTTTAGGTTTTATGGCTGTGAACTTTAAACTCTGGATGAGTTAGTTAAAACCTGGTTTTTGATAAAAGCTCTTGGAATTCCGTTTTTTATTTAGTTTGGTTTTAACCTGGTTGTTTAAATAAACTCTGGATTGTCTAGTTTTTGTTTATCATTTATTTTAAACCTGTTAATACACTCTGGAATTAAGTTTAGTTGGTTTAACCCCTGGTTAAGTTAAATCGGATTAGTTTAGTTGGTTCAAACTGATTAATTCTTAAACCTGCGCCTTAAGTCTGT
>NW_020853243.1:193443-208729 GCF_000972845.2 Larimichthys crocea
GACAGTATCTCTATTGTACAGTAAATATATTTTACATTTTGTTTCTAATATAAATTCATAAGCAATTAAATTAATGGAAATATTACTATATTTCTTTTGAATTGGAGTCCGTGATGTTATTTTCCAAAGTGCAGTCTGGTTCAGTTTGTGTTCTGAGGCTTCATGTTGTGTGAACACTGGATATGAAAAGATCATCTTTGGACGTGGAGCCAGATTAAACATTGAACCCAGTGAGTACTGAATGAATCAGCATCAGTATTATTGTAAATAATCCTCATCTATGTTTGCCTAAGGTCTTCGTAAACTTAGTTTTTTTACTTGAACACAATAATCACGAGTATGAAAACATTCATAAAGGCATTAACACTGAAAATCCTGTTCAGTTCATATTCAGATGTACATTTTAATTTGAAATGGAGTGTTGTTCAGTTTGTGTTGTGATGCTTCGTGCTGTGTGAATGCTGGATATAAGATCATCTTTGGACGTGGAACCAGATTAACCATTGAACCCAGTGAGTACTGACACAAATCTAAATATTTATTTATATGAAGCATCATTCAAAACAAACCTATATGTAACATTTTGTATTTTGAGTTTTGTCCACTAAATGGACGTCATGTTAAAATGTTTTTTACTCAGAGATCTGTGCGGACATTTAAACCAGGTTTATGTAATCAGGTTTATGTAATCAGGTTTATTTAATCAGGTTTATGTAATCAGGTTTATTTAATCAGGTTTATGTAATCAGGTTTATTTAATCAGGTTTATGTAATCAGGTTTATTTAATCAGGTTTATGTAATCAGGTTTATTTAATCAGGTTTATGTAATCAGGTTTATTTAATCAGGTTTATGTAATCAGGTTTATTTAATCAGGTTTATGTAATCAGGTTTATTTAATCAGGTTTATGTAATCAGGTTTATTTAATCAGGTTTATGTAATCAGGTTTATTTAATCAGGTTTATTTAATCAGGTTTAATCAAACTAAACTAATCCAGAGTTTAAATTCACACCTAAAACATTCAGGATCTTTTACTGTAAAATCAAAATCAAAACTTCTATCAGACATTTATTTTATTTTGTAAATGTAATCATTCAGGCAAATATAGAAATAATTTTAAATTAAGTTTGGTTCAGTTCATCTCAGTGAGTTTGTGTTGTGATGCTTCATGCTGTGTGAATACTGGGAGTGAAAATAAGATCTTCTTTGGACGTGGAACCAGATTAACCGTTGAACCCAGTGAGTACTGATCATACACATTAATATTTTACTATATAAAGCATCATTTAAAGTAAAACTATATTTCAACTTTTAACATGAAATGTTGAGATCTGTCCAGACAAACTTAAACCAGGTTTAACCAAACTAAACTAATCCAGAGTTTATTTAATCAGGTTTAACCAAACTAAACTAATCCAGAGTTTATTTAATCAGGTTTAACCAAACTAAACTCATCCAGAGTTTATTTAATCAGGTTTAACCAAACTAAACTCATCCAGAGTTTATTTAAGGCAAATATAGAAATAATTTTAAAAGAAGTTTGGTTCAGTTCATCTCAGTGAGTTTGTGTTATGATGCTTCATGCTGTGTGAATAATAATCAATATAAACTCATCTTTGGACGTGGAACCAGATTAACCGTTGAACCCCGTGAGTACTGATCATAAATATTCAAATGAAGCATCTTAAAAACTGTATTTAATTTATAATTATTTCTTTTTTTAAACCAAAGAAACAGATTTGTTATTATCAGAACAAACTTTGTTATGTGAACATTTCACAAATGTTTAGTTTCTAAATGAAGTTTGGTTCAGTGAGTTTGTGTTGTGATGCTTCATGCTGTGTGAATACTGGAAGTAGTTATAAGATCATCTTTGGACGTGGAACCAGATTAACCGTTGAACCCAGTGAGTACTGATCATACACATTAATATTTTATTATATAAAGCATCATTTAAAGTAAAACTATATTTCAACTTTTAACATGAAATGTTGAGATCTGTCCAGACAAACTTAAACCAGGTTTAACCAAACTAAACTAATCCAGAGTTTATTTAATCAGGTTTAACCAAACTAAACTAATCCAGAGTTTATTTAAGGCAAATATAGAAATAATTTTAAAAGAAGTTTGGTTCAGTTCATCTCAGTGAGTTTGTGTTATGATGCTTCATGCTGTGTGAATAATAATCAATATAAACTCATCTTTGGACGTGGAACCAGATTAACCGTTGAACCCCGTGAGTACTGATCATAAATATTCAAATGAAGCATCTTAAAAACTGTATTTAATTTATAATTATTTCTTTTTTTAAACCAAAGAAACAGATTTGTTATTATCAGAACAAACTTTGTTATGTGAACATTTCACAAATGTTTAGTTTCTAAATGAAGTTTGGTTCAGTGAGTTTGTGTTGTGATGTTTCATGCTGTGTGAATACTGGAAGTAGTTATAAGATCTTCTTTGGACGTGGAACCAGATTAACCGTTGAACCCAGTGAGTACTGATCATACACATTAATATTTTACTATATAAAGCATCATTTAAAGTAAAACTATATTTCAACTTTTAACATGAAATGTTGAGATCTGTCCAGACAAACTTAAACCAGGTTTAACCAAACTAAACTAATCCAGAGTTTATTTAATCAGGTTTAACTAAACTAAACTCATCCAGAGTTTATTTAATCAGGTTTAACCAAACTAAACTCATCCAGAGTTTATTTAAGGCAAATATAGAAATAATTTTAAAAGAAGTTTGGTTCAGTTCATCTCAGTGAGTTTGTGTTGTGATGCTTCATGCTGTGTGAATACTGGTGGAAGTGTAAATAAGATCATCTTTGGACGTGGAACCAGATTAACCGTTGAACCCAGTGAGTACTGACACAGATCATTAACATAATTAATAACCAACAAACTTTACATGTGTCATGTATATAAACAGAATCATTAATACAAAGTTTGAGCCTTGTTGTTGGACTGATTGATAAATGAAGAGTTCATGAAACCAACAGAGTTAAAAAATAATCCAGTTCAACTTTTCAGAATCTAACAAGACGTTTACAAAAGCGCAGCTAAACAAAGATTAACAGAAGAAACTGTCGTGATCGTAATAATCAAGTCATCAGTGTATTATGTATTGTACAGGGAATAATATAATTCATGTTTTATTTAACATGTAAAAACAACTTTAAATGGAGAAAACTCAAATGTAAAAACGACATTTTTCTGAATGAAGTTTGGTTCAGTGAGTTTGTGTTGTGATGCTTCATGCTGTGTGAATAATAATCAGAAGATAACCAGATTAACCGTTGAACCCAGTGAGTACTGACACAGATCTAAATATTATTCATAAAGCATTTAAAACAAACCTATATGTAAAACATTAATGTGGAAATTATTGAATTTTGTCGTTGATAAAATGGACGTTGTGTTAAAATGTTTTTGACTCAGATCTGTCCAGACAGACTTAAACCAGGTTTATTTAACCAGGTTTATGTAATCAGGTTTATGTAATCAGGTTTATGTAATCAGGTTTATTTAATCAGGTTTATGTAATCAGGTTTATTTAATCAGGTTTAATCAAACTAAACTAATCCAGAGTTTAAATTCACACCTAAAACATTCAGGATATTTTACTGTAAAATCAAAATCAAAACTTCTATCAGACATTTATTTTAGTTTGTAAATGTAATCCTTCAGGCAAATATAGAAATAATTTTAAATGGAGTTTGGTTCAGTTCATCTCAGTGAGTTTGTGTTGTGATGCTTCATGCTGTGTGAATACTCAGAAGATCGTCTTTGGACGTGGAACCAGATTAAGCGTTGAACCCCGTGAGTAGTATTTAACCATCCATCATTATCTATAACCACGTATGCTCGTCAGGCTCACGGTGGGCTGGAGTCTGTCCTAATTAATATCATAATAAAATGATTTTTACGAGGCGTCAACAAGCTTCACGTTTGATGTGAATATTAAAGACACGGAGCAGAAAAGTTTCAGACCTGCTTTCTCATCCATTGATGAGGCTCAGATATTGTTTTGATCATAAAATAAAATTGATAATTAATCAGTGATAATCAAACCTGGATATTTATGCACGTTTTTCTAAACGCAGTTCAGTTCATGAACATCATGAACCTTAACACAACATGCTGGGTTTGTGTTATGATGCTTCGTGCTGTGTGAATACTGGAAACAGGCTCGTGTTTGGACGTGGAACCAGATTAACCGTTAATCCCAGTGAGTACTGACACAGATATAACTATAACCAAGCTTCACTTAGAAAATAACAGTTTTTACAGTCTGCTTTTACACTCATGGAGCATCTTTAAACCAAATCATATTAATCCTAAGACCACCAATACATCAGCATATTAAACGGTTTCATATTTTTACTGAACAGTCAAATGTAAAAAGAAACTAAGTGAACTTTATAAAACCTGTAAGTCATGTGGACCGATCGATGAGTGACGGAAATATTTATACGACTCTTTAGGATCAGAAACTCAGAAAACAGTAATTCAGTAACAAATATTATTCATCATGTGTCTGGACAGAACTCTCAGCTGTTAAAAATCATGATAATTAAGTGAAGTTTGGTTCATTTGTCAGAGCTGAGTTTGTGTTGTGATGCTTCATGTTGTGTGAATACTGCAAACAAGATGTTCTTTGGACGTGGGACCAGATTAAATGTTGAACCCAGTGAGTACTGTCGATCATAAATATAATTTATATTTAACATCTTCACAGGTTTTTACAGACAAACAGAATAAAAAGAAGAAAATAATATAATCATCGTCAGAATAGATCAGCTGAATCATCAGGATCTCGACTATGATCACGAAAACACAAATATGAAAACGATACTTAGAGTGTTGATGGTAAATTACTCTAAAACAATATGAATAATATTATTACTAATGTTATTTATGATATAATTATAATGTGATAATTATACAACTTTTGTGATTGGACAAAAGTTTGAAACATAAAAATGCTGCTGAGTTTGTGTCGTGGTGCTTCATGCTGTGTGAATACTGGGAATCAATATAAACTCTTCTTTGGACGTGGAACCAGTTTAACCATTGAACCCAGTGAGTACTGACATAAACCATAATCTGTGTTAGTATGGGATTACTCACCTAATCTGAGAGAGTATTATTCAGATGAATCAGTGTCTTACTCCAGAGCACTGTTTGTTTTCGTGCTGATGTAAGAACTCTAAGTGCTGAGCTAAACTGATGATGGACATTTCTTCACTCGTGAGGAATCTTTAGAAAAGATGAAAATCAGTTCAATCAATCAGTTATCAAACGAGAGCATAGCCTGTTACTGACAGTGTCTTCATCGAACAATAGACTTAACATTTACACTTTATTTAACATTAATAATCATAATCATAATTATTGAATGGAAATAAAGTCACTGACTTCAACTGGACAGAAATCCTGCTTCTCTAAATGGACTTTGGTTCAGTTCAGTTTGTGTCGTGGTGCTTCATGCTGTGTGAATGCTGTCAGTCAATATAAACTCATCTTTGGACGTGGAACCAGTTTAAGCGTTGAACCCAGTGAGTACTGACACAGATCATAAACAGAAATGAAATGTGGCGTCTTTAAAAACAAACTTGTGTTGTAGATATCAGGACGGATCGATGAGTGAAGCTGCTGATCAATGATTCATTCGTCTCTTCAATAAATCACAAAGTAGAAAATATTTCAGTTTAATTGATATAAAAATCTGGTTTCACCAAAATGTCGAATCTCTAAAAATCATCAGCTCAAAACTACGATTCAGACGTTTTAAAAATCAGCACAACAAATCTCATTAAACTGACTTTTACATTTAGTCAATAATTCTGTTTCTGTAAATCTGTTTTTAATGATTAAATAGTGTCTTATTTATGAAACTGGACATAGTAATCATAATAGTAATAATCATCTCTGAGTTTATGTCCTGGTGCTTCATGCTGTGTGAACACTGGAGGTTTCTCTAAACTCATCTTTGGACGTGGAACCAGATTAAATGTTGAACCCAGTGAGTACTGATATAATTATTATTAATATGAAATATCTTTGAACAAACTTTAGTTACACCTACAAAACTATAACTCAAATATTATCCTTACTATTCAAATGAACTAAAACATGTCTAACAGTTGAATAGCTGAGACGTGTTATTCAGTATTTATTACCTTTATTGAATGCATCATAGCTTAAACAACTCATAACATATGGAAAAACAAATATTACATATTCACTGTGTAAAAAGCAAATGATTTCAAAACAATGATTTTCTACATGGAGTTTGGTTCAGTCTGAAGTTTGTGTGATGAAGCTTCATGCTGTGTGAATACTGGAAATCCAAACCGACTCGTGTTTGGACGTGGAACCAGATTAAATGTTGAACCCAGTGAGTACTGACAGAAATATGACGGAACCAAACTCCATTCAGAAAAGAGCTGTTTGTAAATAGTTATTCCTGAATGCATCAGCTGTCATGTTAATAACAAACATCAGTGTATTAAAAGTAAATACACGTAAATCATATTACTCAGATCACAATCATCATTTTATTCATCATGTACATTTGATTTGAATTAACCAGCAGAAACCTCAAATGTAAAAATCCTGATTTTCTAAATGGACTTTGGTTCAGGTCAGTTTGTGTTGTGATGCTTCGTGTTGTGTGAATGCTGCTGGAACTAAACTCTTCTTTGGACGTGGAACCAGATTAAATGTTGAGCCCAGTGAGTACACAGATCATAAACATAAATGAAATGTGCCGTCTTTAAAAACAGACTTTTAATATTTTAGTAAGTCATTTTAAAAACTCGATAACAAACTTTATGTGTATGAATTAAACAGATGTATCAGGACGGATCGATGAGTGAAGCTGCTGATCAATGATTCATTCAGTCTCTTTAAAATCACAAAGTAGAAAATATTTTTCCTCAGGATCATTGAAACTTTTCAGAATCAGTGATTTTCTAAATGGAGTTTATGTCATGGTGCTTTGTGCTGTGTGAATACTGGATTTAATAACTTCATCTTTGGACGTGGAGCCAGATTAAATGTTGAGCCCAGTGAGTACTGACAGAAATATGATTAATTAATATGTTATACAGACAGATCTGAATAATATAACTCAAATATTATAATTAATTCAAATATAACTTGATTCAGAAATGGTTTTATGAAGCTAACAGTTGAGTCATTAATCATAGTCAACACATCAGCTATTATAGTATTTAACAATTTATAATATACGGACAATCAAATATTATATATCGATTGTGTTTATGGAACTTGTTGTGACTAATGTGTTATTACATTACATTACATTACATTACATTACATTACATTTAGCAGACGCTTTTATCCAAAGCGACTTACAGAGGAGGACATAAGCTGAGAAAGGTGTAAAGGACACAGAGTAGTTGTTAGTTTTGTTAGTTTTGTTAGGCAGGGAAGCATTCTGGAAGCAGAAAGGTTTTTACAAGTTTTTTAAAAAGCTTGTGTGATGAAGCTTCATGCTGTGTGAATACTGGAAATCTAAACAGACTCGTGTTTGGACGTGGAACCAGATTAAATGTTGAACCCAGTGAGTACTGACAGAAATATGACGGAACCAAACTCCATTCAGAAAAGAGCTGTTTGTAAATAGTTATTCCTGGAGCATCTTTAAAACATGAGCTCATTAATCATGGCATCATGTTAATAACAAACATCAGTGTATTAAAAGTAATAAAAACAAAGTGTTCACTGGAACACAAACAAAAACAGATCAAACTAATATTTCAGTGTTTTAGAAAAAGTGTCAGATTAATAATTGATAATAATAATAATGTGAAAACATGTTTGTGTTTGTGTCATGGTGCTTGGTGCTGTGTGAATGTGAATAAGATCATCTTTGGACGTGGAGTCAGATTAAATGTTGAACCTGGTGAGTCCTCATAAATAAGATACACTTTAAACATGATCATAATTACATTTAAATGACATAAAGTTCAAATATTTAGTATTTTCTATTATTTAAAATGGTCAGTATCTACCGCACACTAAACTTTGATTAAACCAACAGAATCTAAAACTGAGTTTTTCTGAGTGAGGTTCATCTCAGTGAGTTTGTGTTGTGATGCTTCATGCTGTGTGAATGATGGAAATCAAAATAGGATGATCTTTGGACGTGGAGCCAGATTAACCGTTGAACCCAGTAAGTACTGACACAGACCACAAGCCAAAGATTTAATCGATTAATTAAGAACATGCTTCATTCAGTATCTCTACTGTTAATGTTTGTATGCAAATTATATTTTAGATATATTTAATCTGAAAATATCTTAGGACAGTATCTCTATTGTACAGTAAATATATTTTACATTTTGTTTCTAATATAAATTCATAAGCAATTAAATTAATGGAAATATTACTATATTTCTTTTGAATTGGAGTCCGTGATGTTATTTTCCAAAGTGCAGTCTGGTTCAGTTTGTGTTCTGAGGCTTCATGTTGTGTGAACACTGGATATGAAAAGATCATCTTTGGACGTGGAGCCAGATTAAACATTGAACCCAGTGAGTACTGAATGAATCAGCATCAGTATTATTGTAAATAATCCTCATCTATGTTTGCCTAAGGTCTTCGTAAACTTAGTTTTTTTACTTGAACACAATAATCACGAGTATGAAAACATTCATAAAGGCATTAACACTGAAAATCCTGTTCAGTTCATATTCAGATGTACATTTTAATTTGAAATGGAGTGTTGTTCAGTTTGTGTTGTGATGCTTCGTGCTGTGTGAATGCTGGATATAAGATCATCTTTGGACGTGGAACCAGATTAACCATTGAACCCAGTGAGTACTGATCATAAACATTACTCATCTTTAAAATTACAGATTACAGGATTACAGAAATCCATTCAGCGTCTCCGCTCTACAGTGAATATGATTTATTTTTAATGACAGCAGCAGTTTATCATGATCAGAACAAAGAAATAACTTCATGAGACGAACAAACTGGAAACATTTAAACGTTATTTTACAAACTAATGTGAATATTTAAGAATATGTTTAAATGTCCAGTTTTCTAAAAGAAGTTTGGTTCAGTGAGTTTGTGTTGTGATGCTTCATGCTGTGTGTATAATAATCAGAGGATGATCTTTGGACGTGGAACCAGATTAACCATTGAACCCAGTGAGTACTGACACAAATCTAAATATTTATTTATATGAAGCATCATTCAAAACAAACTGCATGTGACATTTTAATGTGTGAAATGAGTTTTGGCCGATAGATGGACGTCGTGTTAAAATGTTTTATGCTCAGAGATCTGTGCAGACATTTAAATCAGGTTTATGTAATCAGGTTTATGTAATCAGGTTTATGTAATCAGGTTTATTTAATCAGGTTTATGTAATCAGGTTTATTTAATCAGGTTTATGTAATCAGGTTTATGTAATCAGGTTTATTTAATCAGGTTTATGTAATCAGGTTTATGTAATCAGGTTTATTTAATCAGGTTTATGTAATCAGGTTTATTTAATCAGGTTTATGTAATCAGGTTTATTTAATCAGGTTTATGTAATCAGGTTTATTTAATCAGGTTTATTTAATCAGGTTTAACCAAACTAAACTAATCCAGAGTTTAAATTCACACCTAAAACATTCAGGATCTTTTACTGTAAAATCAAAATCAAAACTTCTATCAGACATTTATTTTATTTTGTAAATGTAATCCTTCAGGCAAATATAGAAATAATTTTAAATGAAGTTTGGTTCAGTTCATCTCAGTGAGTTTGTGTTGTGATGCTTCATGCTGTGTGAATACTGGTTCTGGAGCTGGTTATAAACTCATCTTTGGACGTGGAACCAGATTAACCGTTGAACCCAGTGAGTACTGATCATACACATTAATATTTTACTATATAAAGCATCATTTAAAGTAAAACTATATTTCAACTTTTAACATGAAATGTTGAGATCTGTCAGACAGACTTAAACCAGGTTTAACCAAATTAAACTAATCCAGAGTTTATTTAATCAGGTTTAACCAAACTAAACTCATCCAAAGTTTATTTAAGGCAAATATAGAAATAATTTTAAAAGAAGTTTGGTTCAGTTCATCTCAGTGAGTTTGTGTTGTGATGCTTCATGCTGTGTGAATACTGGAAATGCAAATAAGATCATCTTTGGACGTGGAACCAGATTAACCGTTGAACCCAGTGAGTACTGATCATACACATTAATATTTTACTATATAAAGCATCATTTAAAGTAAAACTATATTTCAACTTTTAACATGAAATGTTGAGATCTGTCAGACAGACCTAAACTAGTAATTAATAGTAACTAGTAAGTAATTTTAAAACAACGCTGTGACTTTTTTAATTGGACAAAAGTTTCAAATGTAAAAACGACATTTTTCTAAATGAAGTTTGGTTCAGTGAGTTTGTGTTGTGATGCTTCATGCTGTGTGAATGATGGAAGTGGTTATAAACTCATCTTTGGACGTGGAACCAGATTAACCGTTGAACCCAGTGAGTACTGACACAGATCATTAATATTTAATTTGTGGCGTCTTTAAAATCAAACTTTAGTGTTTTACAGGAATACAACGTCAAGTTGAACAAATAAGACACAAAAACTGAAATGATTCACTGAACCTTTCAGACTGAAGAACTTATGAGACAAATCTTAATAATATATCGTGTATCATATATACCTGATATATTTAATCAGGTTTATTTAAGTTAAAATAATATTCAAAATAATATGAAGCATTAATAAAAGTTCAGTTGAATTTATTGAAGTAAAAAAATAGAGTAGAAGTTAAACAACTATAAAAAAAATCTTTCTAATAATAACCATGTCAACTGCGAGGGTTAAATATGACCTTCATCACGGACACATGCAGACATTTATATTCAATCCAAACAGCATTTTATTTTGTCAGAATTCTTTCTGAATATGAAATAACGTTTATCTAAAGGAGGCTTGGCTCAGTTTGTGCTGTGATGCTTCATGCTGTGTGAATGCTGGAGGCGCTTATAAGATCTTCTTTGGACGTGGAACCAGGTTAACTGTTGAAGCCAGTGAGTACTGATCATAAATCATAAATATAATTAATGCAGAGCTCATAAGATCTGTTTTTGTTTTATCTGGATGAAGCTGCAGATTTCAAGTTATCCAAAGACTGACTCCATCATTGTAACTTAACTCCGTAAATATAAATATAAATATAAAGATATTTGACATAAAACATGGATCCATAGAAGCCGTCATTGTTCTGAGTGAAGTCGGGTTCAGTTTGTGTCACGGTGTTTGGTGCTGTGTGAATACTGGAAATCAGTTCAGGATCATCTTTGGAAGTGGAACCAGGTTAAAGATTGAAGCCAGTATGTCCTGATGAATATCCTGAGCACTTGTAAATGTAACAGTAAAAAGGACGTTTGGTTGAGACCCGCAGCGTCTCATTAGTTTGGTTTGATCCCTCAGTTTGTCGACAGGTTTCTGTTTAAACTGAATCAGGCTGAAGCTTCAGTTCACGTCTGTCAAACATCACGAGCTGAAACTTTTGTGATGTTGGATTTTCACTGTCCACAAACGTTGATCCAAAGTTTGATCATTCCCTAACTGAACGTGAACGTAATGTTAACATTTCCATCAACAGTTTTTGTTCTGACACTTTAAATTGTGTGACTGCTTCCAAGATTATCTTTGGACAGGGCACTAACGTTCATGTTGATGCAAGTAAGTTCAGTTCTTTTCATCCTGCAGCGAAAAGTTAAAGTTGATGAACTCAGTTTCAAAATTAAAAACAAATTCAAGATACCAAAGCAACACGTCACAAGTTTCATTTCCAAAGATTTCTTATGTTTGTAATAAGCAGCAGACAGATTCCAGGAGACATTTAATGCAAGAATTTAAAATGTGAAATGAATTTGGTGAATGAAAACTTTAGAGGATTTTTGTCCTGTGGGACAAACACCGGCAGAATGACGTTTGGAGTCCAAACAAATGACGCGTTTCAGCCACAAACTAAGAGTTGAAATTGGAACATGAATTACATTCATAGTTCTTAATGTGCAAGAAACTTTTTTCATAAAACGTAAAAATCAGATTTAAATCAGTGATTTTGCATAACGCTGAAAAAGTTTTTTTAACAGATTTTAGCTGTAAAAATAAAAACAAAGAAACTTCTCATACATAAAATGACATAACTGGATTTTATTGAATTAAAACTATTAAAATATTTTTTTTATTATGAATGAATAATTAATTTGTGATGATCAGACTTCTTAACAGGTAATGCGCTCGTGTACATGTCACATTTGATATATTCATGTTCATAGTAAATTAATGCAGTGAAGTTCATGTCATGGTATTTTCTGTTGTGTGAATACTGCAACTTACAAGCTGATCTTTGGGTCGGGGATCAGACTGACTGTTGGCGCTGGTAAGTCCAGTTAGACTCAAGTTCAATCTGTCTGACGTCAAATGTTTCAATCTTCATATTCCACCTTGTAAATTTCACAAAACTGTAGGAGGGAATATAATGTCACATTTAATCATTTCAATGCTGAGGTCCAAATTCCACCAAGACAAAAACAAACTTGCTGTTACGGTTTTGTTACGGTTGTTATCTGCAGGTCTTTAGGTTATTGTTCAGATCACATCCACTGTGTGACTAACACTGGAAACTACAAAATCATTTTTGGAGAAGGAACCAAACTAACTGTTCAGAGCAGTGAGTATTAAAAATATAATCTTACTGTCAAATATGCTTTCAGTTTTATTGAATGCCCTCATATTTCAGCACAAAGTTATTTAAAATTAAAGTTTGACAGACACTAATCAATGCTGGAGTGGAAGCATCTCTTCAGACTTTTCCTTTTCCGGGAAAATCAAATAATTGAAACAAAAAAATCTTTTGTATTTATTAGAAAATGTAAACAAACAAAATAAAAAAATCCAGCTGTTTGCAGATGATGTGACTGTATTCATCGGTGAGCTCAGTAATTATCGTTGAGGGCAGAAACACTGTGAGACTACAAGCGGAAACAGAAAAGTACTTTTTGGTGAAGGGACACAGTTGACTGTCGAATCCAGTGAGTATCATTTTTAGATTTAAAGTATCTGAAGTATTTTTTAGATATTAAACATCTTCATCTGCCAAAACACAGAGTATATCCATGCATACTGTACACTGAATGTCTAAATGTTAAAAGATTATCTCTGTGATGATAAATGAGTCAGTTTTACTGATCTGAATTACCTTTTGCTACAGAAATACCTGAGTTTAGTCTGATGGGATTATACTCATAGATATGTAGTATTTTAGTCAATCCTCCATTGGGTCAAAAACACGTTTTGTTACAAGAATGAAAGTCATTTATATTTAACACATTTCTGCAGTAGACTTAAAAAATCACCAATGATTTGTGAGGAAACAGTTGATGTAGTTATTGTTTAGACTGGAGTTACTGTGTGACTTCATCTGCAAACTGGAAAATCATCTTTGGGAAAGGAATCAAACTAACTGTAGAGAAGAGTGAGTATCCAAAATATACAGGTATATAATGAGCTTTGCTTCACGTATGCCGTCCTGTTAAAATGGCAGCCATTATGTTGTTAAATGTGACTGACTGAAAGGATTTTTTTCTTTGCATGTTTTGGCCTTTGAGAAAAGCTCAAAGTAACTATAAAGTCAAAGTAACTATAAAGTCAAAGTAACTATAAATGCGTTTTCTTTTCTCCAAATGTTTTGCCTCAAACTCTTTGTCGATGATGTAATTCTGTCCGTTTGGCTTCAGATTATGTAAGAAACTGATTCATTGAATTTGAATAGTTTGGCGTAGTTCAGCCGCAGGACTTTGAGCAGTGTGTTCTTGCTGAGCTCAGATTCATGGTGTGACATTCGAATCAGGAAACTTTAAACTGATGTTTGGACGAGGAATCAAACTTGTTGTAGAAACCAGTAAGTATCAAGAATTCATATACATAAATATTTCATTCATGACTTAAAGTGAAGCTAATTCATGAATTTAAACATAACAGCAAACTCCAGTGACGTTTCACAACACAAGAATAAGTGCAAAACATATTTACTGCTGTTACATCTTAATCATTAATGAACTCAATTAGCTGTCATTAACTGTTGTAATTAGTGTTGATTGAAGTGAACCAGTGCATGTAGTTATTGTTCAGCTCAGATTTACTGTGTGACAACTGGAGGAAACTTGAAACTCATTTTTGGAGAAGGAGCCAAACTAATTGTAGAAACGAGTGAGTATAAAGAATTCACAAAGTCATTCCATAAAATTCATTCTGTCTGTTTGTTGGACGTTTACAGGTTTTATTCAGTATTGACAGCTAAAATAAAGTCAGCTCACATAAATTTGATATTAACAATTAACAATATTTGTTAATTAAAACAGCTCCCGACAACAGAGCTAAGATAATGGTTTGATTTTTGAGAAGATGGCATGTTCACGTACTCAGGCTTCATTTTGAGTTTTAAATTTGATTGTTATTTATTGAGATTACGCTTTTTCCACAGTGGCACATATGAACCCACACGAAGCAGCCAAATGTCTAAAATACAAACAGAACTGTTTGCAGATGATGTACTTATGTATTAGTCTGTCATCTGTTACACTTGGTTATCGTTCTGAGCAGACACAGTGTGTGACTGATTCTGGCTGGAAAATATCTTTTGGGGAAGGAGTCAGACTAATTGTCGTTGCCAGTGAGTATCGTAATAATTTAATATTAAATATCAGCTACGCAGATCTCAGCTTGCATTTCTACCTCAAAGGTTACAGACTACAGACATAAAGAGAAATCGCAGTTCCTTACTTTACTGCAGTAATAAAAGTCAGAAGTCAAACTCAAAGCCCAACAAGACAAAGTTTATGTTTATACATATTAACATAAAATATTCATCACCGCTCTAACCTCGTCTGCATAACATTCAGAGTATGTGACCTTATAGTGCTGCTGTTCAGATCTCAAGAAGACTTTAATTTAGACATTTTAGTCGCTTTATTCTTAAACGTTTCGTCCCTATTCAAAATATTTGAACTGCCTTAAGTTCTCTGAGGTCATATTAATGAACGTATTCAGCCCTGTTCCATCCTCACGAGCCCATGCCCGGCTTTATGTTGCCGGGTTTCTCACGGTGTGACTCGCTCTGCAGCGTCTAAACTCATCTTTGGATCCGGCATTAGATTGACACT
The DNA here is from genome assembly GCF_000972845.2 of Larimichthys crocea. Taxonomy (NCBI): domain Eukaryota; kingdom Metazoa; phylum Chordata; class Actinopteri; family Sciaenidae; genus Larimichthys; species Larimichthys crocea. The sequence goes on from NW_020853243.1 coordinate 208,685, forward strand.
TCGCTCCAGTAAGTCAATTTTAAACAATTTATTTTCTAGTTTCAG
>NW_020853244.1:0-584 GCF_000972845.2 Larimichthys crocea
GATTAATTTCCATGTAAATATTTAAATCCTAATACACACGCGGATGGATATATTTCAAATGGTCTTCGTATATTTAATTCTGTTTGAATAATTAAAGACAATTCAGGACTCTTTGTATCTATGTGACCTGTTGTCAAGTTTGTTTCTGTAACAGCTGTTGGTTTTGGGGCATTTTTGATGAAGCATGATTCATGTAAAGATAATACTTTCAGATCTAATACAAAAATATTGTGAGAGTCCATTAAGAAGATTTGGGAACATGAATTTTTCATTGTATATTCAGGGAAGTTACAAACAGCTTTGGTTAGTGGCTTCACACTCAGTCCAGATGTGTCAGAGACTCAAAAAGCAGAAGTAGTTAGTGAGGAGGTTTTTGTCACAGTGTAAATCACTGTGATACGTACTCAGAGCCATCCCATGTTTCACAGTAATAGACTGCTGAGTCTCCCTCCTCCACGTTGTTGATGATCAAACGATAATCTGATTGTGACTGATGAGTAGATGTGAACTTTGGAGAGGAGAAGCCAGAGCCATAAGATGGAGAGCTATAGCTGTGATGAAACCTCAATACATACTGAGGAACT
>NW_020853245.1:0-5784 GCF_000972845.2 Larimichthys crocea
ATTTAAAGTCTGATGAATTGAAACATATTTTGTGTATCAAATAAAACAATGTCAATATGGCTTGATATAATTGTAGGTATAATGTAATTTAGGATGTGCAAACACCTGGTAAAGGAAACGTACGACATACAGTAAATCACAGAGCCCACTGTGATAATAATAATAATGATCACAATGACAGTACAATCCACTCAGCATCAGATTGCTCTGTAATCCCACAGTAAACTCTCACTAAAACCTAAGTGAGTCAGTATTATTACAGATAATCCCCTCGTTTGGTCTATGTGACGTGCTAGTGAACGCAGGCCCAAACCACACACACACACACACACACACACACACACACACACACACACACACACACATGCACACACACATCACTCTGCCTCCAAACCAATTGTATTTTAGCTATTGTCTCAGTTTCAGCAGCCACACAGATCAGAGTACAAAGCAGATGGCTGCCGTGTATAATATCACTAAGAGAGTGCCTTAGCTTATCGATGCAGTGCTGCAGGGCAGAATGTTGACTCAATTAAATGTATAGCCCAGTGTTCACTTGTTACACATTGTTTTGGTACAGAAATACTAACGTGAATATTTTCATAAAAAATCAGTTATGGGTTCTTCTTGTGCTAGCTGCATGGCTCAAGGGATGGCAATGTCTGCTACTACTTTGGTCCAGACCAATATAAACCAGACAGTATAAAACATGGACGTCATATCTGTTACATCACCCACAGCTTTCTGAAGAGCCGTTGCAAAGCTCAAGTTATAGTAGCTCTGGTCGTTGACATCTTGGCAGTCCTGCCTCTGCTGCCTCCCAGCTAATCTAAAAATGGGAAAAGACATGGAGCGTGGGCTGAATGAAGCCTGGGTGCTCAAACAAACCACCTGTGATGGCATCCACCTGTCAATTAAAGCGGCCACACCCTTATTTAGCGACGTAATGGAGATTGACTCGTTCTGTAGCAAGCCTCCAGTGCCCGTTCAAGGAACTGCAGTTTTTGGCACTTGGTGCCACTTGGTGTTGGCTTCATTTCACACCATCAGATGTGGTCTATGACCAAAAGTAATGACATCAGCCTCAGCTGCGCTTGTGTTGATTGCTAATTAGCGTATGCTGCTATGTGTTAAACTAACATGGTGAACATTGTCTGAGCATAATGTGTAACATCAGCATGTCAGCATTGTAACAAAAGATGGGCATGTACTCTCAACCCTAAACCTAGCCTGATTTGTTGTAATTTATTTATTTGCAGTTGTAGTTTGCTAAGAGATACGAGAGAAGACACACTCCCACAATGTTATGAAGGTTAAAATTGGACTGGATACTCTGTTAAGTCTTGTTCAGCATATGGATGTAAATGTACTTTATGGATGAGTTTTCCGTTATTTTGAAAAGAAATTTGCCGTAGGTCAGGAGATGGATTTGTTTCCTGCTGCATGCCTATAAAAATTGTTTCTACTTTACGACTGTAGAATGACTAAATGTGTTTTCAAGAAAATTGTTGCCGTCCCAGAGGTTTCATCAAGACGGGGGCACTTACTCTTATAAGGAACTAAAGTTGGACATGGATATTCTTTGTTTATGGACTTAACAGATATTGTAAAGTTAAAGAGAAACATGCACCAGGGATTTGGTAGAGATATGATTCTGTTTTTTTTTTTAAACCTCAAATATATTTTGGATGTCACAACTTCTAAGGTCAAAAACCCAAAACGTCACTACTGAGAAATCAGGAAATCACCCAAAGCCCCTAGACACTGAAACTATGCATGCCAAACAACCATTTCAAAAGGCAATCATTTTGTCAAATATGCGCACACACTGCTGACCAGTCCAGAATTTGTCAATTAAGATGCCACAGAACTTCCCAGACTTTTAAGCACTTTGCTCTAAACATCTCCAACGTTTTAAAGCTCTCAGCTCCACTGATGTGGCAGTTGCCAACATACACATAAACACAGTGCAGAATCACAGGAGAGCCAAATACTTGAACTGAGGTTACCATGCTCATCCTTGCTTGCTTTTTAAACAAGCAAAGAAACCCCACCCTTCCCCCTAAACCTCTCCTAGCACCCAAGTCCGGGAGCTTTGCCAAAAGCAGCCTAACACTAAACATTCACAGCACTGGGGAAGAGAAAGCAAACTCTGGGAAGGTACAGGATTGACGTCAGAGAGAGCCACATGTAAGAAATTCCTTCCTAATTACTGGGAATGCACTGGCTTATTGTATAACAAATGTTCTGGTTCATATTCATCTTTTAAAAGGTGGGTCTTTGTTTTCTAGTCCGTGCTACCTTTCAGTGTTTTAATTCTCATGTTCCTTTTTCCTCCTGCAGCTTCAGTTTTTTCTTCCACCTCTTCCCCTTTGACCAGTCTTATTTCTCCCCCTCCCCTGCTTCCATCCTTCCTCTTCCACTCTAACTTACAAAACGACTTTGCGGTGGATAATTTAAAAATTGCCAACTGACACCTACGCCCACTTCTGCAGGATTTATGTCTGGTGGTGCAGTAAGGCTGATGTGTTTGGATTATTTCTGCTGACCAACTGGTCTTGGTGCTGCACCTGTTATTCCTCTTTCCAGGAATGTACGAACACTTCCTGTGGTGCACATGATTTTGTTTTCACAACAGTTTTAAACGGGTTTCAACTAATTAGGCTTGGTCTTGTTTTGGCTCACCTTTCCCTTAAACAATCTTGTTGTTTGGATAAAAGATTTCATAAAGGATTTCACATAAAAAGGAAAGCAATTATTTATATATATATATATATATATATATATATATATATATCTTATATATATATATATATATATATATATCTATATATATATACACAGTGTATCTAAAGAAATCAATTTAATGTGAGCACAGCGCAGGCTAAATTGTCTTCAAAGCTTTCTGCAAATATGCTTGGATTTTGCTTTTTCAACATAATTAAAGCATTATCAGCCAGCAAGTCTTATATTCTGATACTAAACATCGCAGCTAAAAGCTGTTTTCCTAGAATATCTGCATGTTACTACAAATTAGAGTCATAATTTAAATTTTTAGAAGACAAGGTTTGATAGTGACCGAGCAAAGCAAAGTTAAAAGTGGAACAGGGTGTCTCTGAAATTAGCTTCTTTAGCGATATGGTGTCTTACTGGAAGAGTACGGGGCACTGACTGAGAGTTAATTTAGGAGAAAAGAGTGTGATGGTGAGGTGTTATGGGGTTTCACATACGCACAAGGGGAAGTATTTGTGCTGAAAATGGAGATAGGAGGGAACTTGGGGATTTGTGGAAGCTCCCAACTGGAGGAATGCTTTTGAAGCTTTCTCTTCCTCCCTCTGGATGCATTTTATTAGTGGGGGACAGCTACTGATCGGACACATTCTGGCGGATGGGAAGACAGATGTTGGAAACAAAACAGAGTTGGCAGGCAAGGAGGAGGAAGAGGCCATCAGCTGCTGAACTACAGTGATGTTAGCAGCCCCCTTTTCGTTTCTTTAGACAGGCACTTCAGCACCAGTTAGAGTCATCGTGTTTCTGAGAAAAATAATGATGCTTGGCTGCTGTTTGCTTACACTGCTTCCCTGCACATACATTTTAACCTACCCACTGACTGTTTACTGTTCTGTACTGGAATAAATGTTGTTTTCCACAATATAAGGTATTCTAAAACACTGTAATGAGACACACTTAGCACCAGAAATAAAATATGGGTGGATCCGAGCCTCGACTCTTCTGTTTATGTCCACCTCAGTTGGTAAACTATCAACAGCAAGGCTGTCCTACATGTTTCAACATAGCACATTGGCCGACTCAGAGCTACTTTTACAACAATTTTTAGATTGAAATCTACATAATCCAGGCTAGTGGATTAAAGACACTTTACATCAACCACTTGGCTTCTAAAACTCTCCTGGTGTGGTGTGAAGTCATGGCCGCTACGTGACAGAGACTTGCCTCACAATCTCAAGTAATCTCAGTCTGCTCCATCAACAGTGACGTATGCAGATGTTCAATTAAAAGAAAACAAAGTGAGCTCCGACATTAGATTTTGAGCAACATATTATATGAATCTGAATAAATATTGGGAGATATTAATACTGATGAAGACTGATCGTGAAGTGTCATCTTTATTAGCCCTGTGTCAGATTTATATTTTTACTTTCTATTCTATTTCCAAACATCAGTAGAGCAGTCTAGAATACTTGCATCCAACCTCCCCACCAGTATGAGTCTCGGGCCACTCAAGGCTGCTGCTATTTTTTTTTTTTCTGCTTCATCAGTCACAACACACACTATTCTTGGAAGATGTGATGCTCCCCACCCCTGACCTCACAACATAACCACCATAACCAGCACCTGAGGCTGTGGGACACTGGGATGGCCCTCTTCTGGTCCAGCCCTCTTACTTACTGTATTCATGTAATGTCCGTCTTCCCTGTTTGCTTTACTGCACTTTTATTTTTTAAATATTATGATCCTTCTGACTCTGAAGTTAAAATCACAGACAAACAGCAGTTATTGGGAAAGCTTTCCCTCATCGTTGTTGTTTTTTTTTTAAATTAATTAATTTTTATTTCTTTTTTTGACATAACCATTTCTTCATTGCACTGCACTGTGGATGGATTTATTAGTGGATTTGTGAATTTGAACAAATCCAGTTACACTGTCTGTATGTCGGAGTCTCTGTGTATACATCATCTTGGGTCTGATGAACCCAGTAAAACTCATATGTTTCTTAAAGATTAGTGGAGACGAGACCAGAGACAACAAGATAACCTTCACAACTTGAAATGTAATTAATATGTCAGGACTGTGTGTGTTGGCTTCTTTTGTGGGTCACCTACCTCCTAGTAACCGAAAATTAATGTAGCTGACATGAATGACATGTAGGAAATAAAGTAAAGCCAGGTTACAACATGACTTGAAAGAAATATGGACAGGCTATTAGCTTTTACTATCCATTCATACACAGACAGTGTACAGAGAGGCACAAACTAATCACAGGCCTCAAAAACATGCACACACACTGTGATCTTCGAAGCTGATGGCTGCAACACACACTTAACATGATTCAGCATGACTGGACATGTTGGGAATCACACCCATATTCCAGGCATCAACACACACAGTGAATATAGTTCTTGTGAAAACAGACACAAAAGGTGTAATTAACTCTAGTGGTTTGCAGCCTTCTGATGTAACCAGCTTTTATGTCCAGTTTCTATTTGTCACCATCTGTCTTTAACATGGACACTTTTTTTCTGTAATAGGAGTAATTTGGGATAAAGGGACAACTGACAACCGAGGGGAGGTTATGAGAGTCTCAAAGATTGTTAAAGGACTCAAGTGTACTCTTAGCTTTAAATTAAAACAACATTGTTTAACTTTTTTTTTTACCATAAAATAACAGATTTGAAATTATTTTAATACTCCACTGACATGTAATCAGGTAAATGGTGAATCCCACTCGTCATTCCCACTTTTAAACTTTGTGCTCAGTGTACGATCACTCACCAGAAGTACATTTTATGGCACCAAGTCAGACACAACCAACTATTTTACTAATTTTGGTCAAAATGGATCTTTTTTTTTTCATATTTAATGGACAGTGAAGTAAACTACTGCTTACTGTAGCTGCTGTTAGCAAATGTTAGCTCAGTTTGTTAGCTGGGCTGCTCGGACTGTGAGCTCAGAGCACTGGGGGAGTGTTAGTGTAGACTCTTTGGACATGGCAGAGGCGAAAAGACCAAGGATGACAATGACAGAGAAAGAAACCCCCAGACA
>NW_020853246.1:0-662 GCF_000972845.2 Larimichthys crocea
AGAGGCGGTGGTGGTGGTGGTGGTGGTGGTGGTGGCGGATGGGGACAGAATGTGAAGGATTATACATGGTTTGGGCTTGATAAATACTTATTTGTCATTCCATGGCCCTTATCTTGCTGCGCATGTTTTGTTGAGCCCTTTGGTGGTGTGTGTGTGTGTGTGTGTGTGTGTGAGTGTGAGTGTGTGTGTCTCTCTCTCACTTGACTTTAGAGGCCAAACTAGTGTGTCCATTGGAAAGCAAAGGGTATCAATGTCCTACACACACCGGAGAGGCCTCGACACACACTCACACACACTCACACACACACACACACACACACACACACACACACACACACACACATATTCACTCGCTCACACCGAGCGGACGGTTTCACAGAAATGGGTGACAAATGAGCAAAATAACGAACGGGACAGTGAAAAATAAGTGTGTTTCTGTGTGTGTGTGTGTGTGTGTGTGTGTGTGTGTGTGTGTGTGGAGGCCTCTCCAGTGAGGAGGCAGATCTCATTGGGAGCCGCTGACCCCATTATGATAGAAAAACCTCCTCCGTCTCTCTCTCTCTCTCTCTTTCTGTCTGCTGCCTCTCACTCCATCTCTCTCCTTCCTCTCCTCCAGCTAACTGCATTTCCTCTCGCTGCCAGAAGAGGTCAGGCTCATTCCT
>NW_020853247.1:0-554 GCF_000972845.2 Larimichthys crocea
GTCACTGGCTGTATAGGTCCTGGGGGTGGCCTTTCTGGTCTAATAGGTACTGATGCATTAACATCATGTAGTACTTCTAAATGAACTTGGTTGCATTGCTGACATTTGGCTTTGAGATAGCACTGTGCTGCTTAATGCTCTCTTCCACATCTCCAGCACCGTTTATTAGTCTTGATCCAAGCTGCTTTCTGTTCCTTTCTGAATTTCTTGAATTCTGAGCACTGATTGAAGTAATGCTGAATATCATCACAGAAGGGGCAATACTTCTTGGGCTTCTCTGGATTATTGATCTGGGGCCTTGGTTGTGTAGAAGATTCTGGTTCCTTGGCTGGTGGGTCGCATCCAAGCAACACTGTGGTGGAATGAGCTGCAGACTTTGGTTTGACCTTGACACCTCTCTGGCGGTCAAGACGCAAATCTTTGAATGGTCGGGAGGAATATATCTGTACATCATCATCTTGGATGTGGACCTCATACTCCAACCAATCAGAGAAATCCAGCAAAGTCGGGATTGGGGTGCGAATTGGAATGATGAAGCGCTTGAATTGTGCTCT
>NW_020853248.1:0-327 GCF_000972845.2 Larimichthys crocea
AACAGACAAAATGGTGTGGAAACACTTCTGGAGGGGCCATCTCCTGCAGCAGACAGAGGTGTGAGAGGGGTGGCCCTCAGGTATAAATATCTAGGTGTCCCCATATTCTGGGTCCTTTCTTCATCTTTGACCGCTTGCGTGTTGATCTGATCTTTTCTTTAAAGAAAAGAAAATCTTGTCGGCTGGCAGAAGTCTCTATTTCATTCCTCACCAGCAGCAGAGAAATTTTCACAATAGATAGATAGATAGATAGATAGATAGATAGATAGATAGATAGATAGATAGATAGATAGATAGATAGATAGATAGATAGATAGATAGATAGAT
>NW_020853248.1:417-756 GCF_000972845.2 Larimichthys crocea
ATAGTAAATTTAATCAACCACTAGAGACGCACAAGCTCCCCCATTCGATACCAGATCCTTTTGTCTTTGTAACTTGTGATGCCTAGACTCAACTTTGCAATTGTAGTAGTAAATTCAATCAACCACTACAGACATACAACCCCGCCCCCCTTCTTAAGACAAGATACCAGGTCCTTTTGTCTTTGTAATGTCATAGTAAATTCAATCAACAGACAAAATGGTGTGGAAACACATCCTGGAGGGGCCATCTCCTGCAGCAGACAGAGGTGTGAGAGGGGTGGCCCTCAGGTATAAATATCTAGGTGCCCCCATGCTCTGGGTCCTTTCTTCATCTTTGAC
>NW_020853249.1:0-668 GCF_000972845.2 Larimichthys crocea
CCACTGTGGCAGCAAGACTGCCACATTTTGGCGCCCAACTACGTGGCACAGGAGGCGATGTCGGAACCACAGCAGGTGCAGCCGGTAACGGCGCTGGCCCAAATAGTGGCGGAGGTTGCCGCGATGAGCCGGGACCAGGCAGTGGCCAGCATGCAACAGCTCGCGGCGCTTCAGCAGCAGGCCGAGAGGCAGACGCAGCTGCTGGAGGCGATGTTGGTCCGGGCGGGGGCAACACCACCGGGTCCCTCGCTCTCCGGCATGACCCTGCACAGGATGACCGGGGATGAGGATGCACAATCGTACCTCGAGATGTTCGAGGCGACAGCGTCGGCGTGCGGCTGGCCGGAGGCAGAGTGGGCCGTGCGGCTGCTTCCACTTTTATCCGGTGACTCGCAGACAGCAGCGCTCGGCCTGCCTGCCTCCTCTCCGGGGCAGTACCAGCCCGTGAAGAGGGCTGTCCTGGACCGACTGGGACACTCGGCCGAGGACCACCGCCGGAAGTTTCGGGGGACCAAGCTGGGGCCCGCCGACCGCCCATTCACCCTCTGCTCGGACCACGCTCCCCTCCAGTGGCTCCACCGCATGAAGGATGCCAACGCCCGGATCACACGGTGGTATCTGGCGTTGCAGCCGTTCACTGTGGTCCAGGTGAGAGTGATTGGCACACC
>NW_020853250.1:0-1026 GCF_000972845.2 Larimichthys crocea
ACACACACACACACACACACACGGGAGAGGTCTCCGACATGCCAGACTAGGAGCTCAATATAAACCAGAGTTTTTAAACATCCAGAGCAAAATAAGAAGAAAAGAGTGATGGGTGATGCTCGAAAGTCATAGCGACTTGTCATCAGCATCACCAATCTACTAACCGGCTTATGCTTTACAGCTGGTTTCCTCTCTGCAGGCTTTTTGGCTGCATCTGACACCTTCCTCACAGTTAAAGGCACTCCGTATTTGCTGGCTGGTTTGGTGATCTTCTGGGCTGGGGCAAGTGGTATGAAGCCAGGGGCAGAACGCTTGGCTGGCCACACACACAGTGAGTGAAGAATAAAAACATTTATCCAAGTTGATATTTTAACAGCAAAGACAATTAAATGCAAACAAATGCACACAATATATAAAAAATACTGTATATTTTAGCTACTACTGATTGTTTATTTGAGTTTAGGCCTAGGTAGCACGTGTGTTACACTTCAAGACACTTGCTTTTTCCAAGTTCTAGTCTATTCTTGTGCACTCAAAGTTTATTTCTATTAATTTACATGAATGTATCCAATCAAATGTGATTTGGGGAAACTAGCTGAAGCCACCCATCACATAAAACCACACTTCACTCTTAGCTTGAGGGTCATAGCAGCGAGCAGAGTGATAAAGTAAGGTGAGTGTGTTTGGATATTAGTCTGGGTACATTTCCATGAGACTGCGGTTTAGGTGAAGATCATTCACCCTCCACCTTGTGATCAATGAACAATAACCGGTGAGGGAGGAGTGGACTGAGGGTAGCAGCCCTTCTGCACTTCTGAATCTCTCTGTAGCTTCCGGGCAGCTAAGCTTTTAAGTCACCTAATCGAATCTGAAAAATTTGATCAAATCCATCTTTATAAGTGCACCGCACCCACATCTTCCGTTTCACAGATCGCCGCTTCTTGATCTTATAATAACAAATGCCCTCTACGGGTATACTGATGCTGGTGTTTTCGGGAACAATCTGAGTGACCACTGTGCCATTGC
>NW_020853251.1:0-642 GCF_000972845.2 Larimichthys crocea
GAGCATGTAAGCACGATTTAAGTGGGCAACTGGCATTATATATATGTTTAAAAACGATTTGTTAGTGTATGCAGATCTGAAATTCAGCAAGACAAACACATTTAACTGTCTTGTTTTACGTTTAGGTGAGGGTTAACATTACAAAGTGAATGCTGAAGTCTGTTGTACAGTTGTACCCAAATTAAAGTTTATATGAATAAAGAAGTAAGAAAAAACTAATTGTCTGGAAGATAACTGTCTGTACTGTATTTGCGAGCTTTATTTAGTAGCTATAGAGCTTAGTACCATTTTTTTTTTTGTACCAGGCTGTAAACATGTTTGTTTCTGCTGTGAAGTTGGACATTTTAGCATAGGGACTTATCGAGACTGACTCACTTCTGGTGAGTGGACGATTGAGGAACGATAGGATAGGCTAAAATCTAAAAAAGATACAATTTTGAAACTAAAGGTTCTTCCTTAATTTGAATAGTTTACATTGAGACATTTTCCCATTTGCTATTAGAAAAAATAAATAGAAATGAAGTCAACATTTCTTCAAACTGCTTTTTTTTTGTAACACTGATGAAGAAAATTGGGTCCACTTCTTTACATGTGCTGGTACTGCCCCCTTCTGGAAGGAGAGCTCTCCACTTATCTTTGGCT
>NW_020853252.1:0-745 GCF_000972845.2 Larimichthys crocea
TGTATCGTTACATCCCTACTCTTTAGTGACTGAGCAGACCAGATTTCATTTATTCTGTGGTGTTTTTTTAATCTGTGAGTTTGTGCTTGTTTAACAAACAATAAAGAGATCTTAAATCTTGAAAGATATGTCCTGAGTCCCTGTAAATATTTAATAAGAGTATAGTTCTCAAACTGATAAACAAAGTATGTTTCAGAACCAGCATTTTCTAAACACATGCTGCTTTCAGTTTCCATGCAGTCCCACCAAATAATATAACACAGAGAAATATAGTAAAAACAAACTGAAGTGTCAGTTTTATTGTTTATTTAAAGGGACCAATAGCTCCAACTGTGTTCTGTGTGGTATAATTACATTTTTTGTCAATGAAGTCTGCATATAGATCTACTGAAACACTTCAGGACTGTCAGACAGTAAGGCAAAGCAGTGAAAATATTCTAAACATAACGTCTACTTCAGACTGATGTTGATTTATTTAGGTTTGCTTTTTTAGGTGACTAAAATGTGTTTTGTCCACAGCAGTGCATTGTTTAGCTTCTATGCTGCTCCACCTGTCTGCCTTTACCAACTTGTGCTGACCCCCTCCTACTGCAGGTCACACACTGACTATGGATCAGCACCTCATGCAGCCACTAAATACTCCAAACTATGCTTTTAGATGTCGGGCTTTGTTAAGTGAAACAGTGTATATCTTGAACATACCTGAGGCCTGGAAGTCTTCCATCCAGATAGTGGAGCTCCATCT
>NW_020853253.1:0-519 GCF_000972845.2 Larimichthys crocea
TGTGTGTGTGTGTGTGTGTTGAACAGTTCAAACTGTTCAAACTGTTTAAACTGTGCCCTCGGCCTGGTTAATCATTAACTCATCCCTGAGTTCATCCCGGCAGCAGGAAGCTGAGCTCGGTGTCGGATCAGGACGAGCTGCTCCGGCTGGTTTTCACCTGTCCAGGTGTTCCTCTTCCTCCTCTTTCAGGGGATTTCACCTGCTCACGGTAAAAGTTTCCGTTTTAATTCAGACCTGTTCGTCAGGAACGTCAGAGAAAGTGAAAGCAAAGTGGAGGTGATATAACAGGAAGGAGAACTGGCACCGTCCCACTTTGTACCTGAGCAGGTAAGGAGACACCTGTCCTCTGTCCTCTGTCCTTCTTTAACTCTGTGGACGGTTTGTGTGTGTTTGCTGGATATTGGCTTCAATCTCAGTCAGTGCTGGTTGCTCATTAACATGACGGTGTGTGTGGTTACAGCAGATTATCATGTGACTATGTGTAAATGTTTTAATATAATGTTATAATAATATAATCTA
>NW_020853254.1:0-654 GCF_000972845.2 Larimichthys crocea
ATGCACATTTCTGCAAAATGTCACTGCACAGAGAGTTCATGTGTTCATTTTTTTTCTACAAGAACCATGTTCTTTCTTCCTTACAGTTTATTCTATTTATACTGTAGTTTTTTTTTTTATCGTTTGCCTGTTTGTATCTTACTGCTAGTATGGGAATATATGCAGGTGCTCAGACAATCCCTAAAAATATAACACTTAAAGCAGAGACATGACTTCAAACAGGGGCATATTGGTGTTAAGGTAAATAAACACTATTATTGCAGGGATTTGATTCAGAGACCAGGTGTTATGATTTTAAGTTTACTGTTTTGTTTTGCTTAAAATTCAATTTTTTTTATTGCTATGCTCAGTTGCATTTACACAGAGTAAACACAACACAAACAAGCAAGGAGTTGTATTCTTGAAAGAGACACAGATAGAAGATACATTATTTCTATGTTCAAAGATACCAGCATGATTTGCTTTTTCCAGGTCTATCTTTTAATTTTCACATATCCTGTGGGGGGCAACAAAGTCTTAAGATTAAGTCCAAAGATTTATAAGAATAGCTTTGACAATAGCCAATAAATGCATAGCTCTCAAATGGAAGAGTGAAGACCCACCTCCACCCTCTCTTTGGCTTGGTGAACTAACCACATGCATAACCAGTGAGAA
>NW_020853255.1:0-673 GCF_000972845.2 Larimichthys crocea
CGCTCGTTAACGTCTACGGAACGTTTGATGAAACATTAAATCAAACTTTGTTTAGTTTTTAAATAAAACGTTCAGACGCGTCTCTGTTGACGTTCGATGTTCGGTTCAATAAACAGAATAAATATTGAAATATTTGTTCTGTGACTGGAAGTGAAAGAATGATGGAAAGTTTCAGAACTTTGAATCTGTCTCTGTGTCGTTTCATGTTTTTCAGCATCTGATCATCAAAATGTTTCAGAGTTTAGAGAAACTCGTCGTGGTTCATAATAAAAACACTTGAATGTTCCTGTGTTCTGATTGGTTCATGTACGATCAGCTGTTCGATGATGTCAGCTGTCCTCACCTCGGGGTCCTCGTCTTTCTTGGGCGCTGGCTGGACTTCCTGTGACGGGACGTCGGCCGGGGAGCCGTCGGTGCTGCTCGGCGCCTGAGGCTGGATGATGATCACCTGGAGACAGACAGGAGACAGAAGTCAGGACAGACAGGAGACGCTCGTCTTCAGACGTGTCTCTGGTTTCCAGACACCGGCCTTGTTCTCGGCGCTGAGGACCAGTGGCTGCACCTTGACGGCCTCGCTGACGGCGGACACCCCGTTGCCGGTGGCGGGGGAGGCTGCGATGATGGCGTACGCTACGCCAGGACCCGCAGAGGCGTGCTGGGCGGGGCCGCCGGA
>NW_020853256.1:0-235 GCF_000972845.2 Larimichthys crocea
GAAAAAAAAAGACAGAAGAACCCTGTTCGGAGAATTGAGAGAGCCCGGTGGGACAAAAGAAGTCCGTTCGGACAGATGAACATTTCTGGTCGGACAAATGAGAAAAAAAAAGTCAGGTAGATGAAAGAACCCTGGTCGTAGAAATGAAAGAGCCCGGTGGGACAAAAGAAGTCCGTTCGGACAGATAAACATTTCTGGTCGGACAAATGAGAAAAAAAAAGTCAGAAGAACCCTG
>NW_020853256.1:325-570 GCF_000972845.2 Larimichthys crocea
AGAACCCTGGTCGGAGAATTGAGAGAGCCCGGTGGGACAAAAGAAGTCCGTTCGGACAGATGAACATTTCTGGTCGGACAAATGAGAAAAAAAAAAGTGAGATAGATGAAAGAACCATGGTCGGATAAATGAGAGAGCCTGGTGGGACAAAAGAAGTCCCGTCGGACAGATGAACATTTCTGGTCAGACAAATGAGAAAAAAAAAGTCAGAAGAACCCCAGTTGGAGAAATGAGAGAGCCCGGTG
>NW_020853257.1:0-686 GCF_000972845.2 Larimichthys crocea
CCCTGACATACTTTTATTTATTAATCCCTGTCTTAGCGTCGGATGTGTTCCAGCTGCTCTCGAGCATGCTGTTGTGCAGCCTCTTGTCAAAAAGAAAAACCTGGATCCCTCTGTGCTGTCTAACTTCAGGCCTATCTCTAAGATTTTAGAGAAAGTGTTTTTTATTCAGATCCAGTCGTTCCTAGTGGCCGATAACATCTATGAGAAGTTTCAGTCTGGCTTTGAAACCATCACATAGCACTGAGACAGCACTGCTGAGAGTTTTTAATGATCTAATGGTAACTGTTGACTCAGGAAACCCTGCTATGCTAGTGCTCCTTGACTTAACAGCTGCCTTTGACACTGTGGATCATGGGATTCTCTTAGCACGATTAGAACAGTGGGTGGGCATCACAGGCTCTGCTATCTCATGGTTCCAGTCTTACTTGACTGATCGGAGTTTCTCTGTGCAGCTCGGTGAATTCACCTCATCCTCAGCCCATCTTACTTCCGGGGTCCCCCAAGGCTCTATCCTCGGGCCAATTCTTTGCTCGACATTGCTCGCTGCCTAAACGATGTTAAATCCTGGATGACCTCAAACTTTTTGAATTTAAATGAAAGTAAGACAGAAATCATAATGTTTGGATGTGGTCCAGCAGACTTTCCTGCTGGCCTTCTGAGCCCCCTTACTCCAAACATTCGGTCAT
>NW_020853258.1:0-602 GCF_000972845.2 Larimichthys crocea
TGTGCAGGTATCCGGATACTTTGTGATGATCCGACACTTGTTTGACTGGGACAGATACACGTGAATGAAAACACGCGTTCACCTGCTGTGTCAGTGTTTGTTTACTCCACGTAAACCCCTGGCTGCCAAGTGAAACTATCTGACTATGGATCATGTGATATAAAGATGCCGTGCACTCTTAATGTTATTAGACTTTTATTTACGCACACTTTCACCTGACATCAGTCTAGTTTTTGTTGTTTTGTTTAGCTTTGCATTGACAGTTAAAAGCACTAATAACAACAACACTTAGCTACAAGTTCAGCTTTATATATGTATTACATACAGGGTTAGTCACTATTATTGAGATGTGTTTAATTAAAGTGTCTGTTCTTTAAGGCATCATTTTGTTATTGATTTGATCGTCTGTCAAGATTTGGCGGAAATACCGCCTGTGCTGAACAGCTTCCTGCAGGAAAACATGGTACTGTTTTCTGTATGTTGACCATCCTGACGTGACAATGTGTCACCACAGTTTAGTTATTTCTATTATAAACATTATCTGGTAGTCGCAGTCGACAAGGTAGTGTGTTTGGCTCATTGCAGTTTCAATGGAAAAGTTG
>NW_020853259.1:0-796 GCF_000972845.2 Larimichthys crocea
TCATGGGAAACACATAGACAATATTGAAGCTGCAAGCAGAGATGGTCGGGCCCTCGCACATGTGCGCACGTCGAAATGTGCATAACATCGGTCTGATGTCTTAATAACCACAAGAAGTTTCAGACCGCTCTGAGAAGGTGCTTCCTGCCGATTTCTTCTTTAAATTTTTTTATGGATCGCCATGCTCCCACCGTTTCCCCAAATTTATCATTTTGATAACTTTCACTCACTATATGAACACACCTACTAAGTTTGAAGTCAATGGGATAAAATCCCTATGAGGAGTTCGTTCAAATATGACCCCTTCTCAAACAGCCTGAAAATTGGACGCCGTACGCTTCACTGTAACCCGGGTCACCAAGAGACTTTTTTGTGCGTCTGGGCATGTTACATACTCCCTCCAAATTTCGTACATGTGGATGAAACCGTGGCGAGGGGCACCGCCAAAAACGCACACCTAGGTGGCGCTGTAGAGCCATATGTGTACGTCCATGTGCGAGACCCCCAAAATGCGTAATTTTACGCCCGACATTGGGGGGGTAGGCAAATGTTCCTGAGTTTTCGAGGGGATATGGGCCGTCGGAAATGCGATTTACTTTTAAACGTCGTTCAGCGTTAGAAATCCAATAGGGCCTCGCTCCAGCGTGCCGTGCTCGGGCCCTAATTACATTCACATGACGCTCAGAACACGGACATATGATTATAAGAAAGTACAGGACGGTTGTGTCCAGATCTGAAGAAATGTAACAGTGATGTAAGAGTGATGTAAGAAGGGTTATAAAAGGTTGTGAAAAGT
>NW_020853260.1:0-914 GCF_000972845.2 Larimichthys crocea
AATCATGCAATTGTAAAAGTGTAATTGTAACTTTTAGAACTATATTGTAAATAAATATAATGAGATTTGATTCCTCTTTGTTTTGATCATCGATTCATTCATTGAACTTTTCTGTAAATGTGCTCGTATGATTTTTCAACTTCAGTCATCTGATTTAAGATTTCTGACCCAGCGAGCAAAAGTAATAAAGAACTGGGCCCATAAAAGAGGTCAAATTAACAAAACTGTACAAACGTCAACTGAACAAGCTAAGAGAAGACAAAACAAACAGACCTCCTGACTGAACACAGAGGGGGCGATCTGCCCATACCAAACAAACACTAAACACAAAAGACAACAGCTAATTTACCAACAAAGCAAATCAGGAAAATTAACTCATTAAAAAAAAAACATAATCTATCCTTAACCAAACCAAGTGAACTTACTAATTGTCTAAAAAAAAGTAAACAGTACAGGACTAGATCACCCCCATGATGTGCCGGCCCTTCGGGTTGGCCCAATCAGCACCCTCTGCGATAAAATGGCTGAGCTTGTAGTGGCGGATCCTTTTGCCTGGCATTCCCAGCTCCCAGCAGCAGCAGCACTGGTAACTCAAAAAGAACAGAGATTAGAAAACTATAATAAAACGAAGACTGTACAAAAGCTAACTAAATGTGCGCATTAAATAGAAAACCAATGTACTGTCAAACAATAAAGTGTGTTGTATGACACAGAAAATCCCTGTGTGATTTATTTCAATACTAAATGTTAAGCCAATGTAGACTAATGACTTAATTAAATGTATAACGTGTATATACAAAAAACAACAAAACTTTAGAAACAAAGTGCAGAGTGAAGAAGGTTACTGACATTTATGGTTGTGTGGCCACAGCTGTGGCCACCACAGGACATCATAATGTTAGACACAGTTTTAA
>NW_020853261.1:0-1138 GCF_000972845.2 Larimichthys crocea
AGGCACATAGGAAAACAACTTTGCCCTTGCCTCTGAAGTGTCACAGACATCTTCAATAAATGCTTGTAAAAATAATGATTGACAACATAGCAGTTTGAAAACCATGGACTTCTGAGTTCATGGAAGAATATCAGAAAAACGCCTAATCCAGTTCACTTGCAGAACTGAGTGGATCTTGTGTTAAGATGAGTTTGTTTTCCCTGAGCAGCTGAGGGTGGGTAATGGCCTCACCCAAAACTTTGATTTATTGGTTAAATGTTGAAGTAAAAAATGCAATAACCAAATGCATACAAAATGTATTGATTTCTCAAAAGTAGTTTGTTGCATCCAGGAAGCAAAATAGTCTACGCCTGAATTCACACCGTGATTTACAAAGTAGGATACTAATGCTGGAATAGAACAAGATGAATATGAATTTTTGCTGTGGAGAGTTTCTGTAGAATCTAAAACCAAATATGGCAGCTGCTTGTAAACTGTCATTAACTGACAGACCCAAGACTGAAAGGCAACTATGAACAAAGCAATGGCTTTGTACAGGAATTAGGTTTTCACTCTTAATAAACCTGCCTCCAGCCTAAAGCAGATGATGCAGTATGCGCCACAGGAAGGTGGTCAACACAACTGGCAACTATTTCTACTGTAAAAACTGCAGAGCATGTATGCACACCTACATCCAATTTTATCACCACTGTAGGTGTTTCCGGGGTTCCCATTGCGGAACTGTTATCTCAGAGGACTAAAATAACTGTTGAAGGCTCTGAAGTGATGCATTCTTTTCTGATATCTGATAAAAGCCCAATTAATCTCATGGGGAGGGATCTGCTTTGTAAACTGCATGCTACTATTCAGTGCACCCCAGATGGATTGTTTTTGACCCTCAATGATGAAAAAGCCGCTCTAGCATTTCAGTTTATGCAGAGTACGGAAGACAGTTTGTATTGCTGGGAATTGATAGGTTTTAATATGCTTCCCAGTTTCACTGTTTCTGATATTCAGAAAATCGCTAAATCATCTCCGCCATGTGCAACATTGATGTCTACAATGAGGCCTCTTTTGCATTGTCATTGTACTGCAGCATTTAACCCTTCTGAGCAGTATAAACAATTGGTGTCAAAGTTTTTAAATAAACAAGAGGGGT
>NW_020853262.1:0-559 GCF_000972845.2 Larimichthys crocea
CTGTGCAGAGAGAGAGAGAGAGAGAGAGAGAGAGAGAGAGAGGGAGAGAGGGAGAGAGGGGTGGGGAGAAACAACAACACGCCCACACACAGTTCTACCTCCTGGCCACATGTAACAATCAGTAAGTAAGCTTTAATGTCCTTCAGAGGTTCTGACTTCAGTTCTTCCAGTTGAAGTGAGATGTTCACCACCTGGTGAAAAACTGTGTGTTGAAATAGTTCAACAATGTACTTTAAATTGAACTCACTGCACAACACAATTGCATGGAATTCATGGAGTCCATCTACACTCCATAATATTGTTAGATCTCCGCACAAAAGGGCCAACTGACACCTTTGATATGAAGTTTGATGACAGATTGCTGCCATTACATCAAACAAGAATCAAATACTTGATTCTGAGCAGATTATCAGAGTTGATCCCCTACATCCTCTACAGCCATGCTAACACCAGCATGCTAACATGTCCACAGTGATAGATGCTAGAATGCAGGTGTTCAGCAGGTATTATGTCACCTAAGTTTACTGTTTTGGCACTGTTATGGAATTTTCTATCCTTA
>NW_020853263.1:0-548 GCF_000972845.2 Larimichthys crocea
TGACTGTTCGTTAGGGCTTTTATTTTGAAGAGCTGGGACACGATGACCGGAAGTTTGTAATTGGATCCTGGTTCTAAAGTTCTGTTCACTTCAAAGCGCCTCGGACTCTTCGCTCTGTGACGTTTCAGCCAATCAGAGCCGTCAAACAAATGTTCGGAACCCGTCCTGTGTTCGACTGAACCGAACCGTGAGGTGAGCCGCCGTGTTTTCACCGTACAGGGGCGGGACTGAGCGTGTCTACCGAACCGAACCGAACCGGACCGTTAAAGCGTGACGTTTCTGATGACGTCTGCCGAACTTCTCCTAAAGTTTCCGGTTAATATTTAATATATTTGTATATTAAATCTGTAACTGTGACGGACCAATCAGATCCGGTCTTACCTGCGCGCGGTGCTCAGACTGAAGCGAAACTGTCCGCGTGACTGTGACTCATCAGTCTGTTTGTGTCCGAGCCGCTCCTGAACGCACCACACACAGAGGGTGCGTTCACGGTCACTGTGTGTGTGGGTTAAAATGAGAAGCGGGTTCGAGTCCCGCCTCAGACAGAC
>NW_020853264.1:0-1329 GCF_000972845.2 Larimichthys crocea
CTCGTCAGAAGCAAGAGGGTTATGGTAGCATCACCAACCCTGAGAAGTTTCTCAACCAGAACTACATGGAGCTGAAACAGTACTGTCTCATCAAAGGAGTAAGGTACATAGACGACATGTTCCCACCTGACGTTAGATCCATCGGCCAAGGTCTACTGAGTCCTGCTGACCTGAAACGTGTGCAGTGGCTGAGACCATGGGTGAGTCTTACGGAAGGGTAAAACCACAGACGAGATCCTGTAATATATTAGATGTTATCTTGTAAATAAGCATGTCAGTTGTTGTGTATAACCAGCAGAAAGCTACACAGATTCAGCTGAGATAAAAACCAAGAATCTTCCCCCAGCACTTTGAACTCACAATGAGCGTCTGTGTTCAGACTCAACTTGACTGACAGGCGACTGACAAGTGAAATTTGCATATTCGGTCTGTGTTTAAATAACTTCTTATGGCCTTCCACAGTTTAAATAAAAGGTCTGGTGCATGTAGGTTTTTTTGTTTGTTTTTTAAATGACTGCTGCTTGAGGCCAGTTTTTTGATGAGAAGAAATAGTCAAAAATGTGACAATGTAGGGTTTAAATGGGTGAGTAGGATTTAAACTTATATTTCACTTTATTAAGCCCTCCTCAGAATTATTATATTGTCCTTCTCCAAAATCCCTAAATTATAAAAGTAAAACAACAATATAAAAACAAAACAAAATCGGCCAGCATATGAAGAAGTGAAGAAGTGTAATTCAATTTGATCTAATAACAACTTTTGAACCCTGGGCTTCCGCAGCAAGTTGTTTTTACTTTCTAACATCTTTCTTTCAGAAAATTGCTCCTAATCCTGACTTTGTTCTTGATGGGATCTCCAGGTTTGACTTTGGACAAGGAATAGTTGGTAGGGAAATTTCTTTTTTTTCTTTTCTTTTCTTTTTTACTTTTCTGCCTTTTTGTCCAAAAACTGAACCAACATGTTTCATGCAGGAGACTGCTGGTTTCTTGCGTCTATTGGAGCTCTGACCTTTCAGACTGAAGTCCTCGGGCAAGTTGTTCCTCTCGAGCAAGCATTTGATGACAGCTACTGTGGGCTGTTCCACTTCAGGGTAAATGCAGAACTGGTTATTATTGCTTCATACTGACTAAAGTCATACTTATGTAATATATTTGCAGTTCAATGCCATCATCCTAATTTATAAAATAATTTGGATTGTATTTCAAAATGATCTATGTAGAGTGCACTCCATAGGTAATTGGACCATTATACAATGACAATGAAACAAAATTAGCTAACAAAACAAAACAAAAAATCTTTCAGTATATTTAGTAGCTGTTCTTGAGCTTT
>NW_020853265.1:0-729 GCF_000972845.2 Larimichthys crocea
TCCTTTTTGGAGCTAGGACCGCCCACTACCTGGTTGTTGTACCCTGGCGTCTGTGATTGGCAACTAATCGGGAGTCCTCAATCAACCCCAGCTGCGTTTTAAATAGTTTGTGTGTCCGCAGTTCAGGGCGGCTTTGAACCTGTGATCAGTGCGCCTCGCTTCAAAAGTTATTTTGTGTATTGGTTATTAGTTCCTGGAGCTTTTTTCTTTGTGTATGCACACCCTCCTTTTGGTTAATTAAAACTCCTGACATCAACCCGAACCTGTCCACTTCATTTCCTATCCTTATCAAATGTTAGTGCTCTCCAAAACGAGCCGGGTCGAAACACAAAGGCCAAAAATATGATGACAGTTAACTCAAGTTTGGTTTTATTGAGAACGACGATGGTGGAAAAATGGGTCATGCATCTTCAGCTACTTGCAAATGAAGCTATGAATCCAGCCAAGCCATAAAATATAAATAATGCCTATGTGAGGATTGTAAGTATTGGTGGGCGGATCGATCCAAATATCGATATTATCGAGTTGGTATCGGAACGATACTAGCCTGGTGATCGATTCTTTACTATTCTATTTTACTATTTTCTCTGTGCATGAAAATACAACAGAAGAACCGTGTGGCTGAATTTTCAAGCCGAAAACGAGACAACAGCAAAATGTGGGATTTGTAAAAAAGCTCGTCAGGTATAGTGGAATCACTACAAATTTATATAAACATAAACTTTGTCC
>NW_020853266.1:0-1298 GCF_000972845.2 Larimichthys crocea
TAGCGCTCCACTTTGGTCTCTACTATTCGAGGCAATTAGTTAAGAAGGAGCTGAAGGCTCTATTAGTCAGGAAATTGGTGGAGTTGGGTATCCTGGTAGCACCAGCGTCGGCTGGACATGCTGTGTCCGAGGAGGGCGCCCTCAGTGACGAGGGTGACCCAAAGCCTGAGGCTGAGCCTCGGGTTGCTGTAGCTGCTGGAGGAGAGACAGATTCAGGTGCGCGGCTGAAGGTGCCGTACACCCTGCCTCGTTATGGTCCTCTCTCCCCGGGTAGTCCAGGGTCTAGAGACGGTGCAAGAGTGAGAGTTCGCATTGCCCATCTCCAACTAGAGGCCCAAGAGAGACAAGCACAAGCACAGCGGCAGTACCAGCTGGAAGTGAAAAAGCTGGAAATCGAGGCTGACAAAGCTGTGAAGCTGCGTCAGTTGGAGTTGGAGACGCGCGCGTTGCGTGACTCTGCCGGTGCCATCCCAGGTACGTTCCCTCCCTCCACCAGTTCACCTATCCCATTCGATATTAGTAAGCATATTGCTTTAGTGCCTCTGTTTCAAGAGTCTGAAGTGGACAGCTATTTTGTTGTTTTCGAGCGCATAGCCTCTGCGCTGCAGTGGCCCGTTGACGTGTGGCCACTGCTGCTACAATGTAACCTGAATGGCAAAGCACGGGAGGTTATGTCCGCACTCTCTTTAGAAGAGAGCTTAGATTACGAATTTGTAAAAACTGCAATATTGAGAGCGTACGAGTTGGTCCCGGAAGCCTACCGCCAACAATTTAGAGATCTGCGAAAATCCAGTGATCAATCATTCGTAGAGTTTGCTTGTGAGAAGAGCACCCTGTTTAAGAAATGGACGGCTGCAAGTAAGGCCAGTGAGTTAACTTCCCTACGGGAGTTAATAATGTTAGAAGAATTTAAGACATGTCTGCCTGAGCGCATCCTAATATATCTGAACGAACAGAAGGTTGTGACGTTGTCCTCCGCTGCTAAGTTAGCAGATGAGTTTGCTTTAACCTCTAAGTCAGTGTTCCCGTCGGTTCCTGTGGAGCAGCTCGACTCTGGACCAACTTGGCGAGATGGTGTGTCTAAGGTGCAGAGTCCAAAGAAAGATTTTAGGGAGTGTTTTTACTGCCACAGATCTGGGCACATTATCGCTAACTGTTTAAGGTTAAAAAGAAAAGAACAGCGGCAGGGTCTTCGGAGTCAGCCACCGCCCGAAAAGGTGGGTGAGACTCAGCAGGTGGGGAATGATGTGGCGGTAGATAAGGCGACTTCAGCCACATCTCGAGGCGAAAGAGACGCT
>NW_020853267.1:0-325 GCF_000972845.2 Larimichthys crocea
CTACTGTTTACCTGTAGAACCTCGTCTTCTTCTGACATAATGGCAGAGGAGAAGAGCGTGAAGAGGACGCTGACGGAGGAAGCTAAGACGATAAAGATGATGATGTTCATGGATCAGCTGATGATGGTTTCAATCGTCTGTCTGACTGTTCCTCTGCCACTGAGACAGACAGGAAGTAGATCCCATTTCCTGCCTCTGCACAAACCAGATTCACTTAATGTGAAGCCAGAAAAGACCCCACACCACTACACACACACACACACACACACACACACACACACACACACACACACACACACACACACACAGAGGCAGGCCAGGTGAA
>NW_020853268.1:0-620 GCF_000972845.2 Larimichthys crocea
GGCCGTAAGCGAAAGCTACAAGTGTGAACGAGCTCTTTATAGATGATATAATACAACATGTCAACCGAACATCTGCTCGGTAACCATGTTAATGTAATGCAGTTGCATTAAGTAGTCTAGCTGCTTTATAGATGATATAATACAACATGTCAACCAAACATCTGCTCGGTAACCATGTTAATGTAATGCAGTTGCATTAAGTAGTCTAGCTGTAGCTGGCTGAGTTGAACTCTGTGTGTTTGTCTGAGCATGAGCCCTGATGTCTTTGCTCACTTCACACAGTGGGACACTCTAAACTCCCTAAAACACCTCAATGTGCTCACGTGTGACAGACCTAACCTGCCTAGACTAAATCTGGTTTGGAAATGACGTTGAAATTGTATTATAGACAAATTATTGATACACATAATAATAACAATAAATAAAAACCATAAAACATAACATCTACCACAAATACTAGAGCACAATGCATATACACTTACTTACTTCCCACGTCCATGACGAGTAGCCCAGTGTAATAGCATACATGCATGTATTAAATTCAAATGTAATACATTTAATTTACAGTAAATTGTGTCAAAGCTAATAAATAAATAGTATTTGTGCCATTTCCACTTTTG
>NW_020853269.1:0-706 GCF_000972845.2 Larimichthys crocea
AACATTAATAATTAACATAAAAAAAACTGCTGCAGTGACGTATGAGTATTTGTTCAGAAAAAAAAGGTTTAAAAGGCGCATTAACAAAATACATACATACATACATACATACATACATACATACATACATACATACATAATACTACTACTACTACTGCTATAATAATAATAATGGAAATAATATGAATAAATTATAATATTTTGATTAAGTATGTTAAAAGGACAAATGCAAAATTGTATTTTGACATCATTATCATATTTAGTATTGTCATAACTTAACTGATACTGTATTTTTGATTAATTTGAAAATGTAGTGTGAATCTATATGTGTAAAACAGTCGTACATTTCATCGTCATCATTGTCGTGGGAGGCTGGAGCCACTCCCAGCTGAGCGAGAGGCGAGGTACACCATGAACAAGTCACTAAATATGTGTAAAACATTAACTGATAAATGAAAATATCTGATGATGATTTCAATATTTGTGTTTATTCAACATAAAGTATGTTAAAGGATTTTTAAATATTTAAGGATCTCTTACATTTAATGCTAAAATAACTGTGTTTCTAATATACCTCATACATCTTGTTACTTATCAGCCAGCATACAGTATATTCTCATATCAACCATATACTAATATATTATTAATGCTATTAATAGTTAATGTTGCAGTGTTGTATATTTATAGAGAGAGTAGAAGTAACAGT
>NW_020853270.1:0-540 GCF_000972845.2 Larimichthys crocea
AACTTATACATAGATTTAATCTGATGAGTCCTTTGAAATCGATGTATTTCTTCATGGAATTTTAACACTTTAAATGCTGGTGTTGTCAGCTCTTAAGTATTATGAATAAATTTGTTTGTTACAGAAGAAGAAAGGTTAGAAAAGTCACTTTTTATCTTGAATCCTTAATCTTAAAGATCAAAAAACAAATCAGAAATATGAATTCAGAGGTTTTAAATCAACATTAGGATTGTTACAAAATCAACCACCTGTTTTCTGCAGCCATTTATTAAATTAAGTGATTAAATCCCAATACAAATACTAAGCAGTGACGTTACATTTACTTAAAGTCTGAGTTAATATCAATGATGAAGATGAGTAGAGGAAGCCAGACTTCATGTAATCTCATTATTCAGAGAAATAAAGTAAAAATCAGTGGTAGTATTAATAATGAGTAAGTTAAATGTGTTTTTAGATATAGAACAATAATCATGAATCTATGCCACTGCTATTCTTCTGTATTTTGTTTGAGCCTCATTTCATTTTATTATTTTTAAATCT
>NW_020853271.1:0-612 GCF_000972845.2 Larimichthys crocea
AAGGTGCACATATGCACAGTGCTAAAAGAAAAAAGGAAATAGGAGGGAAGTATACTGAAGAGGAAATATACTGACGAGTGCCACACTCCTGTAAGTGTAGACTGGCGACTTCCCGTGGAGGTAATTTCAGCAGGGTGTTTTGCTTTGAGGTGATATGTTAAAGTCGTGAATTTAAATTCGGCTTTGCAAACTGTGCAAATTGCCTTGTTTTTGTCCAACGAGCCATCGGGCAACTTTTTAAAATGAAATCTTCCCCCTAAAAGTCCGTCCTTATCCATCTTTCTGCCATAGACTCTCCTTTAGTTAGGATAGATCATAGACATATATACATAGACGCCTCAATGAGCAGGTTGGTCCGTTGCTGTGATAAGTTAACGCATCCACCATATTGGATGTGGCAGATCTGCCCGTAAACTAATACAAGCAGGGCCGGTTTTAGCTATGGGCAACGTGGGCGACCGCCCAGGGCGCAGTCTCCGTGAGGGCTTTAAGTTAATGCCTCTTATACACCCATTCACACACACACTAATACTGTATATCTGGGAAACAAAGCTCTTTTGGCAGCACTACTTTTAACACTTTTGAACACTAATGTACGGAAGCCCTAAAAGG
>NW_020853272.1:0-3128 GCF_000972845.2 Larimichthys crocea
GCATGTCATGGTCCATCACCTGATACAATGCAATGGCTATGAAGAAGAAAAGCTTTGTTCCCTGCCGAGTGTGAGACGAATGTTGCATTACAGAACGCTTACACCCTGGTTTATCCTAGGCGGAGTCCTCCATCTGGCAAGTAACTAAACGCAGGCTCTCTGTTCCCTGCTGTAGCTTCCGAGATCAGAGACGAGATCGGAAGCATCCGGGTGAATGGCCGTAAGCCTTGGGAAGATGAGAAATCATGACCAATATGTAATCTTGACGACGGCCATCCCAAACCAATGGCATTTTAGGCATGGAAAGCTGGCACAAGAGTCTGGACTGGATGGGCTTATTATTAGATTTATCGAAGTGGTGAAGCATGAAACTTAATGATATTGAGAGTTTCACTGCAGAATCGCAATCACATCATGGCCATCAACCACGCTTGGAGGAGCTATGGTATGCGTGATGACGACGACTTGTGTTATCAATTTCATAGTCACTCTGTACTTGGATAAGGAGCATGTCACCTTATTTGGTAAGGACATGTGAGCAAGCCCATAATGGCAGCACCTAGTCAAGATGTAGGTCAGACCAAAATGAGACAACACCAACCGGGATAGCTTTCGGTTTCCCGAATTATAACGCCAAGACAAGTAAAACCTGTTGGTGGATATGGGTATTAGACAAGCAGTAGTGTGAGAAAACTACAATATAAATAGTAAAACCACAGAGAAATCAGGAAGTAAAACATACTAATGTGCAACAATACGGAATGAACACAATAGCAACCAGGGGGATTCACGCGAAGACGACCTGCTGCTGCTCGGCCAACTATTGCTGTTCTAGGTTTGTGGTGATGGGCAGGATTAACTATAGTACAGAACTGTAATGTAAAGTAGGGCAACGGGCACTCATTTGATGGGTAAGTGAAAAATAGTGTAGTTACATATATTGGCCTTTTTTTCGTTACTCCCTTCATTCATGGCTTGTTGTCAGACAAATCGTGGGCATGGGCATAAGACTGCAGCACTGAGCAGAGCATAAAAAGGCGTTGGATTTCTGGCTTGGGAACAACACAAAATTGCGCGCCCAATGGCTATTTACCATTGCGAAAGGGACATTATTTATCGGCCTTCTGGATAGGAATCATGGACGCATCTGCCTGGAGGGTAACCGATGCCGGTTCGCAAAAGTCTGGATGGAGCGGAGGAGAAAGGACAAGGCTCGGCGCATAGTGACCCTTCTAGGCCACCGGCGGGCCGGTTCCCTTCCTCAGTGACGCGTTGCGACCGTCATCCGCCCGCATCCACACACTGGACCGATCACCGCTGTACCACACTTTCCTCCTGTGATACGACGCAACGCGGGGCAGGACCTAGTGACCCGGATATTAGGACCGGCCCATACGGCATTGGATCCTGAGCATACCCGAAACCCCGAAATAAACCGTACGGCCATGCCCCCCCAAAAGAAACACCTTTGCTCCTTCTATTCTTTGCTCCCTACCCACCATACTGTAACCCCAGATATAGTCCCCATATAATATCAGCGAACATATATGCTCAGCAATGAGATGATGTGCTGTTGTACTATGTGCGTTCTTAGTGCAACCGCTCTATATTTGAAACGTAAAAGACAGTAGTTAGACTAAGCTAATATTAGACAGCAGCAGCACTGATTTAAGTCTACTAGAGCAACATATTGACACCTTCAGTAACAATACTTATGGGGCGCGAGCCTGTATTAGCGACGCCTTGTATAGCCTAAAGGGTCAAGAGAAGAACACGCTTCAGTCTGTCCTCCATATTGCAAGAGGCCTGAGCCAGTGGATAGGCCAGCAAGGTGATAGACCTTACAATCGCACGGCCAGGTCGGGGCCTTGGAGTCCCTTACGTCCTCTCCACATCTGGTGTGGCCGAGATGGGACCGCGCCAATCTTGGCAGTTTCAGGCCTGGGAGCAAACAGATACAGACTTGGATTGGCAGTCCGATGGTCCTTGGACATTGTCTTTGAAGTCTGACCGACTGTTATGAAAAACAATAACGAAGACAGAGTATTTTGTGGCTGGCGCTGGCGCCACCAAATAAGGCCGTGTGCCTAAATAATTCTAGCATATCCCGAGAGTCAGCAATCGAGGCACGAAATCCAAAATGATCGCCAGTCCGGCCTATAATGCGCCGATATCGCGCGCTATTGCTATGTAGTCTAAACGAAAGAAGCAATAGTCAAATCCGAGTTCTTCTTTGCTCTTCGTCAGATACATGAGATGCAGAGTAGTACTGATCCTCCGGGGACTGTGGCCTTGTGGAATTTTATATAGTCATAAAGAAAATAAGGAAGCCTGCTGCCTCTATCCTTTGGTTCATGACAGTTTTGGTAGCTTAGGATGTTTTACTGATCGTTTGAATCCCATTGCACCAGTCAACTACAACTAGGCTAAATCGCTGCAGAAGACACCACGGAACAGATCATACGTTGTCTCTGGATTAACAATAGACATGACAATCCAGAGATAAGTCGACACAGAGAATGGAGGGAGGGCGAATTGGGCATTAAGGAGGATGGCGGTTATGACTGACGCGACTTAGCAGTAGTGTCTGGATATATGAAACAGCCGAAAGAAACAAGTCAAATCAAGAAAAAAACTGACTGGTTACCTGGAAATGATGATTGATAATATATATTTAATACAATTGATGAAATAATAGCCTATATAAAATGTGACTAATAGTAGCTTGGGCGAATGGCGCAAGAAAATAGTAAGGGATGGCTGGATGGACCACCTGGGGGGCCCGAAACATGAACAAAGCTCAGATAACACATAGTATGTATATATACAGTATTTCTCACGTTCCCGGAGGCTTATGGCCATACCACCCTGAATGCGCCCGATCTCATCTGATCTCGGAAGCTAAGCAGGGTCAGGCCTGGTTAGTACTTGGATGGGAGACCGCCTGGGAATACCAGGTGCTGTAAGCTTTTTCACATCTCGGCAGGGAACAAAGCTTTTCTTCTTCAATAGCCATGGTGGTGATGACTGACGTGCATATATACAGTATTTCTCACTTCCCCGGAGGCTTACGGCCATACCACCCTGAATGCGCCCGATCTCGGAAGCTAAGCAGGGTCAGGCCTGGT
>NW_020853273.1:0-672 GCF_000972845.2 Larimichthys crocea
ACACCAAAGCCTCGTTCCTGAACCATAGTCATAGCCTTGCTTTTGTGATCTTCTTGTTTTTTCCTCGTAAGAGTGATTTTTTGTTGTAATTTCGTAGCCTTAGTATTAGCTTCATAGTTCCAGAGATCTTTTGTTCCTTTCCTCGATAGAGTGATTTTCTGTTGTATTTTCTTAGCCTAGCCCTTTTTGTTTCTGAGAGATTAGCTTAGAGTTTTGTCAGAGCGTCCTTAGTTTATGCCCCTTTGTTGTTTTCCTCGTTGAGAGTGATTTTGATTTTGTTTATTTTTTTGATTTACCTAGTTCAGTGTTTTTCCTCTTCGGAGTGATTTTTTGTTTCTCCTTATTCAGGCCTACTTTTATAGCCTCATTCTTTCGAGGGTTATTGAAGACCCAAATAAAAGCTTCCTTCCGCCTAAACTCTGCATCTGAGTCCTCATTCGAGTCCCGGCCTGACAGTTATAAGACAAGACTTATGCTCATAGAGTCTGCCACCTATATGCTGCAATTTGGAGACACCAAGGTTTTTAAAAAAAGCAGATGGTACTCCAATTCAACACCAGAGCAGATAGTGGAACTAATCTTAGCTATGCTGTTCCCAACAAAACTCGCAATAATAAAATGCCA
This sequence comes from Larimichthys crocea, assembly GCF_000972845.2. NCBI lineage: Eukaryota > Metazoa > Chordata > Actinopteri > Sciaenidae > Larimichthys > Larimichthys crocea. The sequence goes on from NW_020853273.1 coordinate 625, forward strand.
AGCACACAAAAAAGGTAATGGAGACCTTTCCCTCCAGACTGGATTTGT
>NW_020853274.1:0-542 GCF_000972845.2 Larimichthys crocea
AGCATGCCTTAAGGATATAAAAAACACCTCAGAAACTCTCTTTTTAGAGACTTAGTTACTTTAGATGGGATCACCCTGGCCTCCAGCTCCACTGTAAAGAATCTTGGAGTTGTTTTTGATCAGGATTTGTCCTTTAATGTCCATATACAGTAGTAGCAACTTAAAAGTTCCTGTTCAAGCTGAACGCCAGCTGAATGCCAAGTCCTGTGAACGGAGTGACCCCCCTCCTTCTCCTGGGCGTGTCTATTTTTTACTGTAACTCCACCCATTAATGTAATTACAGGGTATGACCAGGAGATGGCGCTTCTCTCACAGAACTTATTGAGTGTGCGTGCAAGGCGCACACTATATGTTATCCACCGCGCTTATTGAGTGTGCCTGAAAGAGCACTCTTTAAAACCTCTCGGGCTTATTGAGTGTGCGTGCAAGGCGTACACTATATGTTATCCACCGCGCTTATTATTGAGTGTGCGTGCAAGGCGCACACTATATGTTATCCACCGCGCTTATTGAGTGGGCGTGCAAGGCGCACACTATATGTT
>NW_020853275.1:0-2972 GCF_000972845.2 Larimichthys crocea
TTTTTTTTTTTTTTTTTTACTGAATGTTGAGTAACTGCATGATAGTTAAGGATGTAAAATGTTAATAATATACCGACCTTTCCTGGGTGACCTTTTACTCTTGGAAGACTTTAGAGAATAGATTTAATAATTTAAAATTTTCTCTCTTTTTTTTTTACGGTGCAAAATTTGCATAAGATTTCCCTCTGAAGGAACAAACATGTCCCCAATGATCAACATATCTTAATTATAGACAGCATAATCTCCCTCTGTTACTGTTAGATCACATGGCTGTCACATGCTGTTTGTTGTGAGTGGGCAGATAGCACCTTTTTTAAAGTGAGAAAATGAGAACATATTGCAGCTAAATCACAAAGTCAGGCCTTTTGTGGGGGGAGAATTGGAAATAAAAACACAATGTGTTATATGAAACAACACATGACTAATCTAATCCACACACCCAGACTGACCCCGGTTACGTCAGAGCTGTCCAGATAATATTTCATTTTTCAGTTTCATGAATCCAGAGGTCAGACTGTTTCTTCCACAACCTTTTATGTCTTAAAAAGTCAGTCTTCACTCAGCATAGGAAATGTTGAAGTGTTACCTCTGAGTACAGCAGCTAGCAATCCATCAGACTCACATGAGCACTCAATAGCATAGCTGATCAGTTGGCCAGTCTCCCATTTTCTGTGAAAACTCAGCCTGCCAACCCCCGTCTTGTAATATAGTCTGTAACATAGAGGGACAAGAGAAACCTTTCCTTTGCATTTTAAAACCACTAGAGACTGATTAATGTGCATCTGATGCCAGGCTCAGCCATCAAGTGCTCTCTTGTGTTTGCTCCTAAACAGAAAGTGAGACGTTCAAGTGTTTTTACACTAATTTGTTTCTTAAATGAGCTGATGACAGGCGTACTGAGGAGATTTGTGTGCCCAAAGCTTTTATAGACAGTCATCGTCGGTTACAAATAGCAACACCGAAAACAGGTCTGAAAATGCTCCCAGCGTTTGTCTTTGGACTCAGCGGTTTATCAAAAATACACAGTAACAATAAAATACAAGATCAGCAGACTTTCAGGGATGTGTGTCTGATGTTTATCATCCTTATAGACCGATGCCTAAAGAAGGGTGTTAATGATCAAACTACCTCTTGGTCCACAGAACTAATTAATGACCGTAGTGTTTGTGCAGGCACGATGAGGTAGACGAGAAAAGAATTGCAACATTAACTGCTACTATCTGGATCGAGTAGCCTGAACACCTGATAACACCTTCAACCCTGAGCTCATGGCAACACGTTACTCTCTACTGCCCTGGTTACATCATTTTTGCATCTCTACTGGTTTAATGTGTGAAGCCTGCAGCCCTTCAATCAGCTGCATAACCTCTTGTCATGGCAAGTAACAGGTGTATTATCAATACAGTAGTTCTATAAAAGAATGTAAATACAAATAGATGTGAAGAAAAGGGGCATTGTTTAGTCTATGTATGTCTTATAATTTGCTATCATTGCTGTGTTGTGTTTATGTGCTGTGGTTTTTTTAGCTTCTTTTTGTACGTTCGACAGTGAATTTAAACATGTAATTAAAGGTAGTGACAACTGCTTTAATCATTCTTTCATTAATGAACTGAAAAATGTAAAAAAAAATAATAATAATATGTGCACTAGTGTGAAGATTAAAGTATGTTTGGCATTGAATTTCCAGGTTTGAATTATTCATGTTTTGATGTTTTACTTTTTTCAGACTTTAAACAATTCTTCTCATTTTATTCATTATTTGACGTGAGTTTCCATGGTCAGTCCTAAACCTTGGAAATAGAGGACGAGTAAACAATCTTACCATCGCGTCCTTTAAAGGAGCAGCGTGTAGGATTTAATGGCATCTAATGATCAAGCGGCAACCTTTGTGGCTGTGAAGTGACGTCCACTTGAGGCTGGTTACAGATCAAGTCAATCTCCATAAGTCCCCATATCAAAATGCTTCACAGCAGAAATAAACATGTTTACAGCCTGGTACAAAAAACTGTGTTGGTCTCTATAGCTAATTTCCCCGTTCATGACAACTGTACTGAAGCTAAATTTCTATTTAACAGACCTATTCAAATTATATTGGCACTTAAAGTTATTCATAATTAACATAATTGTATATGTTGTCCGTTGTGGCCCACTGTAGAAACATGGTGGCTCAACATGGTGAACTTTGTGGAAGAGGACGCATGGCTCATTCCAAGGTAACAAAAACATAACAATTCTTATTTTCACATCCAACATGATGTGACAAGAAGTTCAGTTCACTTGTACAGTTCTCAGACATTTTCTGTAATTTTCTGACATCTCAGCAAACAAACCACCAAATGTACCTGGTGACTGTTTTCATCATCACTATCACATCACTTCTTTAAAGAGACTTTGACAATACTGACACCCAGTTGTATCAATAGTTGTTTTAATAGTTTGATAGTGAAAGGAGAAGATCAATAACACTCAATCTCACAATGACAAGTAATAGTAGGAAGTCATTCCCTCCAGCCAATAAATATTGAGATACATTAACTTCGCATAAAAACCACAACTTGTCATTTTTACACTTCTGCTAGGAGATTTTTTGCTTGGTCTTTCTGCTAAGCTAACTGTCTCTGAGCTATACCTGAGCGGTATGGATCTTCTCATCTGTCAAGACATAAGCACATTCCCCATACTCTTCCTTTCATGTTGGTGTTTATATTGTACTGTACTCTTCATCATCTCCCCCTTTAAGGAAGCCTCCAGGGGCTAATGTGCAATAAATAAAAGTCAGCTTAAGTACCAAAGAAAGGCATGTAATAAAAGGGACACTGTGATTTTTCAGAAGTTTTTCTTTTGGTAAATCCTTTCAGCAACAGGTACTTTTACTGTAACATGTTAAGCTTTCCACGTGGACACCCTCCAACCTAAACACCACTTTGCTTTTCTGCTTTCTAAGGAGCCACCACCAAGAGTAGGTGTTAACC
>NW_020853276.1:0-598 GCF_000972845.2 Larimichthys crocea
TCATGTTAAACTCTGATCTCCAGAGCTTTCCCACACTCTGTCCATTGACAGACATGAAGGCATGTGCCTCAATCCAAATATACATTTGAGCACTCTCATTTTAACACATGGAGGTCTTTTTACAGCTCATCCAGAATCAATTTACAAATGATAAAATCACCATTTCGATTAATGCAGGATTCTTTCCATAATGTATGGATAATCTTTTCTGGGTAAGTAAATCAGACCATTAAGTCATAAAAACAGTGAACATACATAGTCGGAATGTAACACATGTTAACCGTTGGTTTAAAAAAAATGTATTCACTTAATAAACATCTAGCTATTTATATTCACATGTCAAATATGATCTGATAAATCAACCGAGGTCTGGAAAATGTGATTCTGGAACAATTTTTTTTAAATGAATCTCATGTAGGAATCCTGAGTTCAGGAGGATTCAGTTTAAGGAGCAAGAGTCCATTTAGTCTCTGTCCCTTCAGGCCAAAGGTCTGGATCTATTGTCCCACAGGGCTCTGTGAGTGAGTTTCCTCTGGTTTCCCACACTCCTTTCTTTCACTGCTTTCACTGGAGGAACAATGGAAGTGTGTCTTATTAT
>NW_020853277.1:0-525 GCF_000972845.2 Larimichthys crocea
CTGAAAATAAGAATCTTTTTATTTTGTTTCTTAAAAATGATCTACAGTGGGAGCGGGTCCTCTTTCATCGAGGCCGCCATGTTGAAACTCCATGTTTCTACAGTAGCCCAGAACAGACAAACTAAATAGTGACTGTAACTAGGGATTCACACACACCGCGGAAAGGCTGCGCCACGGTTTTGCTCCGTCCTCTGCCTGGTGTCAATTCACACCGGGCATGTGGCGGCAGCGTAGCGAGCCAGCCGTATTCACACGAGATCATGCGAGAATCCTGAACGTATGCAAGACCCCGTGATAAACTGTGTATAAAGGAAACAACAAACAGCTGACTTTGCTTCTCCGAAATTGAAGAGATTATAAAAAGGATCTGTTGTGTGATAAATTATTGTGTGTTCTTCCACTTCAACAATTAGTCTCTCATCATTCATGTTGAGACCCTTTGATCGATTGACTGCTGACCTGGTGCCACCGGTCATGACCTAACGTTGATCTGAAGTTGCGATAAGCTACATGAACTGCATATTG
>NW_020853278.1:0-506 GCF_000972845.2 Larimichthys crocea
TTCTGCAAAGAGTTCTGCCAACTTGTATCTTCCTGTTTACCTAATTAGGATAATCCTGTGAGACTAATAAAGACATTCTTGCTTGAATGTCACGTATTTCTACCTTCTTTAAACAGATATTCTTGTTGAATAAATGTATTCCTTCAATGGCATATATTCCTAGATTCACGAAACACAAATATTGTTGTTGAAAAACATACATCCCTTTTCCCAAAATGTATGTTGATTTTATTTATTTATTTTTCTGTCAAGTCAACTTGAGGGAGGGGCTTGACAATGTAATGTAATGTTTACTTCTTCTTTTTTTTTTTTCTTCATGAATCGCAGTCACACACCACACTCCGGAGATCAGGCAGGTGCCGGAATACTTTAAGCCCTGATAGAATTAAGAGTATAAACAGAATCAACAGTATAAATATGACAGTATAAACAGAATCAACAGTATAAATATGGCAGATTTGGCACTATAAATAGTTGGTGTACAGTAGGGATGTAACGATACACTC
>NW_020853279.1:0-299 GCF_000972845.2 Larimichthys crocea
CCTCCCCATTCATTCCTTATGGGAGATTTTTCGCAATAAATTCGCAATAAATTCGCGAAAAACATGCGAAACTCTTAGAAAAGTCATAGCAATCGATTCTCGGCCGAGCCGGTCGTTTTGATACCTGTTTTGTGTATGTGCGACAAAAACTCTGGGAGGAGTAGCGTGACAAAAAAAGGGCGGAAGAATAATAATAACTAGAAAATTCCCGCAGAAATTTTGAGAGTGACGAGTGGGCTGTTGCCGCGGGTCTATAGTCAAAAAGCACACCTCAAATAGTCATTTTTAACATGTTTATT
>NW_020853279.1:309-602 GCF_000972845.2 Larimichthys crocea
TAGACACAGGAGCAATTACCATGTCTTTAATTTTTAGTGGCTTAGTGGCTAATTATCCACTAAATCAGCATTAGCCACTAAGCCCCTAAAAATTAAAAACATGGCAATTGCTAACATGCTAATGATAATTGCTAGCGCGTCATGTTAGCAATTACCATGTTTTTAATTTTTAGTGGCTAATGTTAATTAGTATATTAGCATTTGCATTAATTTTAGCATTGGCCGCTAATGTTACCAATTAACATGTCTTTACAGCTAGCGCTAACGTGCTAGCTTCTCTTCTGTCTCTGACG